>NC_041393.1:741061135-741086155 GCF_002162155.2 Triticum dicoccoides | reverse complement strand
CGGCGGGGGTGGATTCCGGTGGGGGTCGGGGCGGCAGCGGCAGGGGACGGAGGGGACGGAGGGGGTGGCGGCGGCGGCGTATGGTTGGGAATTAGGTCGAGTGGGGAGAAAGGTAGGGCCGGGAGGGGAACAGGTGGAGTGAGGGGGAAGCTTACTAATGGCGCACCGCGTGGTAGTGCGCCATTACTAGTTAGAACTAGTAATGGCGCACTTCGGTAGGATGCGCCATTAGTACGTATGCAAAAATGAAAAAAAATTACCACTAGTGGCGCACCTTTTTTGTGGTGCGCCATTAGTGTCTTCCATACTAATGGCGCACCACCAACTGGTGCGCCATTAGTATATAGTAGTGGCGCACTACTTCCCTGGTGCGCCATTAGTGTCAATCCTATCTATAGCCCTTTTCCTAGTAGTGATCAGACATAATTTCAAAGGGTAAATTCCACTCAGGTGGCTGAACAATAGGTGCTGTGATCAATGCTTTCTTAAGTATTTCAAATGCTTCTACACAATCGTCATCAAAGACAAAAGGAATATCTTTTTGCAATAAATTAGTCAAAGGCCTAGAGATTTTAGCAAAGTCCTTAATGAACCTCCTATAAAAACCGGCATGACCAAGGAAATTTCTTATACCTTTAATGTCCTCGGGACATGGCATCTTTTCAATAGCATCAACTTTAGCTTTATCAACTTCAATACCTCTTTTTGAAATTTTATGCCCCAAGACAATGTCTTCATTAACCAATTCAAGATGAGACTAGTGTCTTCACATCTCTGCAAAACTCGATCAAGGTTGCTCAAGCAATCATCAAAAGAGGATCCATAAAGTCATCCATGAATACCTCACAAATATTTTCACAAAAGTGAGAGAATATAGCCATCATGCATCTTTGAAAGGTAGAAGGTGCATTACATAAACCAAAAGGCATACGTCTATAAGCAAAAGTACCGAAAGGGCAAGTAAAAGTGGTTTTTGATTGATCGTCTGTTAACACATGTATTTGAGAGAAACCAGAATAAGCATCTAGAAAGCAGAAATGTGTATGTTTGGATAGTCTTTCTAGCATTTGATCAATAAAAGGTAAAGTGTAATGATCTTTCTTAGTATCTTGATTTAATTTACGGAAATCAATAACCATCCTATAACCTGTAATAATTCTTTGTGGAATCAATTCATCTTTATCATTAGGAACAACTGTAATACCTCCATTCTTAGGAACGCAATGGACGGGATTTACCCAATCACTATCAGCAACGGGATAAATTATACCTGCGTCAAGGAGCTTTAGTACCTCCTTTCTTACCACTTCTTTCATCTTAGGATTTAACCGTCGTTGATGATCTCTAACTGGTTTGGAACCTTCGTCCAATTTAATTTTAAGTTGGCATAGAGTGGGACTAATGCGCTTAAGATCATCCAGAATATATCCAATAGTAGCACGGTGCTTATTCAGAGTTTTCAATAATCTTTCCTCTTCTTGCTCTGAAAGGCTAGCACTAATAATAACAGGATATATGTTCTTTTCATCAAGATAAGCATATTTAAGATTATCAGGTAAAGGTTTGAGCTCAAACACGGGATCACCCTCGGGTGGAGGGGGGTCCCCTAGGATTTCAATAGGTAAGTTGTGTTTCAGAATAGGACCCTATTGAAGGAATACTTCATCCATTTCCCTTCTTTCATTCATAAACGTATCATTTTCATGGTCCAGCAAATATTGTTCTAACGGGTCAGTAGGAGGCACGGCAATATAAGAAATACCAATAATTTCATCCTTACTAGGCAATTCTTTATCATGGGGTTGTCTACGAAATTTAGCAAAACTATACTCATGTTTCATATCCCCCAAGCCAATTGTAACAACATCCTTTTTGCAATCGATCTTAGAATTAATGGTATTCAAGAAGGGTCTACCAAATATAATGGGACAAAAGCTATCTTGTGTGGAACCCAGAACAAGAAAATCAGCGGGATATTTAACTTTCCCACACAAGACTTCAACATCTCTAACAATCCCAAATGGTGAAATAGTATCTCTATTCGCAAGCTTAATTGTAACATCAATATCTTCACACTCAGTAGGTGCAATGTCATGCATAATTTCATTATATAAGGAAATAGGTATTGCACTAGAACTAGCACCGACATCACATAAGCCATGACAACAATGATCTCCCATTTTAATAGAAATAACAGGCATGCCTACAACAGGTCTATGTATGTTAACATCGGGTCTAGCAATATTAGCAGCCTGTTCACAGAAATAAATAACATTCCCATCTATATTATCATCGAAGAGATCTTTAACCATAGAAATACTAGGTTCAACTTTAATTTGCTCAGGAGGTGTATATGTTCTAGTATTACTCTTACGAACCATAGTTGAAGTTTTAGCATGATCCTTTATTCTAACAAGAAAAGGTGGTTTCTCAACACAAGTAGTAGGAACAATAGGATCATTATAAGTGATAGTATTTTCTACAACTGTAACAAGTGCAACTACTTTTACTTCAATGGGAGGATTATATTTAAACCACTTCTCCTTAGGGAGATCAACGTGAGTAGCAAAAGTTTCACAGAAAGAAGCTACTATCTCAGAGTCAAGTCCATATTTAGCGCTAAATCCACGAAAAGCATCGGTGTCCATAAAAGATTTAACACAATCAAACTTAAGTGTCATACATGACTCCTTACCATCATCAGAACCCCAATCTGCAGAGTTGCGTTTAATTCTTTCCAGTAAATCCCACTTGAATTCAATAGTCTTCAACATATAAGAACCAGCGCAGGAAGTATCGAGCATGGTGCGATCATTGAGAGAAGCCGAGCATAATTTTTTTGAATAATCATACCCCTTGAGAGCTCATGATTGGGGCATGAATATAACATTAAATTAAGCCTCCCCAAGCTTGAGCGATGCTTTCTCCTTCGCGAGGCCAGAAATTATATATGTAATTACGATCACGATGAACAAGATGCATAGGATAGAACTTCTGGTGAAATTCCAACTTCAATCGTTTATAATTCTAAGATCCCGTATCATCACATAACCTATACCATGTCAATGCATCTCCCTTCAAACATAAAGTAAACACCTTCCTTTTAACAACATCATCGGGAATACGTGCAAGCTTAAACAATCCATAAACTCCATCCACATAGATAAGGTGTAAACTGGGATGCAATGTTCCATCTCCTGCAAAAGGATTAGCTAGCAGTTGCTCTATCATACCCGAAGGAATTTCAAATAAACATTTTCAGTAGGTTCAGTAGGTTGAGGAGCAACTCTTTGCTCTACTGGTTGGGGCAAAGATGCCCTGAACAAGCCCCTCAAAGGATTAGTTTCCATAGTAACAAGTGATAGAAAAATTTCAGCACAATATATGAATGTTTCCTTACCAAGTTCCACTCACCAAAGGCGCTTCACTCCCCGGCAACGGCGCCAGAAAAGAGTCTTGATTACCCACAAGTATAGGGGATCTATCGTAGTCCTTTCGATAAGTAAGAGTGTCCAACCCAATGAGGAGCAGAAGGAAATGACAAGCGGTATTCAGTAAGGTATTCTCCGCAAGCACTGAAATTTTAGTTAACAGATAGTTTTGTGATAAGATAATTTGTAACGGGTAACAAGCAATGAAAGTAAATAAAGTGTAGCAAGGTGGCCAATCCTTTTGTAGCAAAGGACAAGCCCGGACAATTTCTTATAATGAGAAAAGCGCTCCCGAGGACTCATGGGAATTATCGTCAACCTAGTTTCATCACACTCATATGATTCGCTTTGGTGTAAATGTCCTTCCAGGTACACGAGCTTTATCCTCCAGCGCTCCTCCTCTGGTAAAGTTGCAGTGAAGGTTCCGGTGAAGCTTGGTAGTTCGATGTTCAGGTACTTCGTGACTTTGTTCAAGTGTCATCCGAAAGGGGTGTCGTCATCCGGCTGAGTGAACTTGTTCCTGGGGTCCGACATCTATAGAGTAGAAACAGAGGAGGATTAGAAATGAGTAGGGAAGTGTATCATGTGGCTTTTCCTAGTGGTCGCGTCCTACAGTCAGCTTGTGCTGTGATACCATCTTGTAGCGACCCGATCCCAATGGATCGATGTCTCTGTGCTTAAGTGTCATCCCTGGATCGGTATGCTAACACACACAGTACTCAAGGAATTAAAACATAGTTCAATCACACACTTATTACATTGAGGTCCTCATAAAGAGTATTTATTACAAAAATAATATGGTTGAAGGCCATCTAAATAAAGTAACTGCGGAAGCTTCGAAGATAAACGAGTCCAGCAACTCCAGGGCATAAATGAGCACATGACAACGACCTAGCACACCTTATTATTCATCGGTAAAGTCTGCAACATGACACGTTGCAGCTGTGTAGGTCAGCTCATGGAATATGCTGGCAGAGTTACACTGTAGAGTAAATGAATGAAAGAGACTATATCTACATGCATATTTGGCTGGTGGAGGCTCTAAGTTTAATTTTCCATAAAGCTAACTTTTCCCTACAACAAAGGAATAAATTTTATTTACTACAAAGTATATACCATGATTGAGAAAGTTCCTTCATCTCAAATCCCAAAATTAACCAAGTATAATTCATTAAACCGAATACATTAATTAAATAGAGTGATGAGATCATCAAAATATTCACTTCCGGATACTCAAATTGTCCATAATCGGGGACACGGCTAACCATGATTAGTTTGTACACTCTGCAGAGGTTGCACACTTCTCCCCACAAGACTCGACCGCATCCATGATCGGAAGATCGAGACATAGTCTTTCTGAAGCTTTAACTCTTTACTCTGGGTAGGCCGATACACCTATTTTCCCCTACATCCGCTAGTCCACCACTGAAAGAGGTCATACAACTTACTCAACTATGTCAGATCCCATAATGGCTTGTGGCTGCACACGGAAGTTTCTAGGCATGAAATATCATATGATCCCTTTGAGCCTGGGTGGTGGGCTAAGGGTAATCACACGGTTGCCCCAGGATTCCCATGGGCAAGAACTGGTTTCTCCGGGTGCCCAAGAAATCCATCCAGATGTGTATTAAATTTTCCACCTTAATGTTGTCCAGATGTGTATTAATTTTGCACTGGCAAAGTCAAAGGGATAGATCCCGTGGTCAAAGGCTACAGGGTTAGGCAGGACGGGGGCCCTGGGTGGGTAGCAATGCCACCAGAGCATCGCACCGGGCCCTCATACATGTCGTACAGTGTGGTGGCATGTCCGAAGAGGCGGCACGCCTCTCCGGGGTGTGGCTCCCCTCACGGTTGGCACCTGGAGGGGGGAAACGGATGCGTCGGGTCTACACGGATGGGATCTTGCTGTGGCTTTGGCCTAGACTTGGTCTGTCATCTCGTGATGACATGCACTAACACGGAGAAGCAGTTATTCACCGTGGACTACACCCTCTCGGTGCCGAATAACGCCCTAGACCGCCGGGGCCACCGGATGGGTACTCGATATGGAGACCGCCCGAGGGGGGAGAGGGCACCCCTACATGCGCGTGGCCCATGTATATGCATGCAGGGGTGGTGTGCTATTTGAATAAGCAACACACGTCCTTGACGTAGCACGTGCCTCACAAACCACACACACGGGCGGGAACGTCAAGGACGGGCTGCGTCCGTTCCCGAGACAGAATCTTCGGTGGGTGATCCCGTGACAAAACGAGCCTAGACTTGGTCTGTCATCTCGCGATGACATGCACTAAGACGGAGTAGCATTTATTCACCATGGACTACACCCTCTTGGTACCGAATAACGCCCTAGACCGCTGGGGCCACCGGATGGGTGCTGGATATGGAGACCGCCCTAGGGGGGGAGGGCACCCGTACATGCGCGTGGCCCATGCATATGCATGCAGGGGTGGTGTGTTATTTGAATAAGCAACGCACGTCCTTGAGTGACACGTGCCTCACAAACCACACACACGGGCGGGACCGTCGAGGACCGGCTGCATCCGTTCCTGAGACAGAATCTTCGGTGGGTGATCCCGTGACAGAATGAGCCTTGATTTGGTCTGTCATCTTGCGATGACATGCACTAACATGAAGAAGCAGTTATTCCTCGTGGCCTACCCCCTCTAGGTGCCGAACAACTCCCTAGACCGTCAGATCCACCGGAGGGGTGCCGGTCTCTAGAACCGGACGAGGCTCATCCGAAGAAGAAAACACAAGACGGTAATTATGATGTGCTAAGGTTGTTTCCCAAGCATGAAAGAAAACAACAAAAAAAAGTATAATACATATTATCGAGAATGCAGAAGAAGGAAAGAGATCTAGGTAGATGGTTTACCGAGAGCAGCTCTCGGAAAAGGTGGAAATTACCGAGAGCCAAGAATCGACTCTCGGTAATGACTGCTCTAATTTCCCCCCCTCTCTTTTTGTCTATTTTTGCACTATTTTTTTCTCTCATATTTCATACGCTTTTACGACCAAAGTTTATAAATTCCATGAATTTTGATGAAGTTTTTCAAAACTCAACTTAAAGAGTGTGTAAAGTAAAAAACATGAGATCGAAGAAGAGTGTGTAAAGAAGTATCTGAACACTTCCCTCTCCGCGGATTGCTCTTCGCGTGTCTACGACTGTGGCCGGCGGCAACCGGGGCCTAGCACATGCCGCCAAATCTTGCGTAAGCGGCCTCTCACAAGTCTGGAAGTGTTGTGGTGGTTGCAAACGCCCGGCACGCGTCTCTGGGGTGTGCCCCCCCTCACGGACGGCGCCGCCGACGGCACCTGGAGGGGGGAAACGGACGCGTCGGGTCTACACGGATGAGGTCTTGCTGTGGCTTAGGCCCGGATGTTGCTCCAAAGTGTTCCTATGGGCCGACCTAACACAACCGGGTGGAGAGTTCCACTAGTCAAATACCGTCCGTGCAAAGTCAAGGGGCTAGATCCCGTGGTCAAACGCTAAAGGCTTAGGCGGGACGGGGGCCGTGGGAGGGTAGCAATGCCACCGGACCATCGCACCGGGCCCTCATACATGTTGTATGGTGTGGTGGCATATCTGAAGAGGCGGCACGCCTTTCCGGGGTGTGGCCCCCCTCACGGCCGGCAACTGGAGGTGGGAAACGGACGCGTCGGGTCTACACGATGGGATCTTGCTGTGGCTTTGGCCTAGACTTGGTCTGTCATCTCGCAATGACATGCACTAACACGGAGAAGCAGTTATTCACCATCGAATACACCCTCTCGGTATCGAATAACGCCCTAGACCGTCGGGGCCAGCGGATGGGTGCTTGATATGGAGACCGCCCGAGGGGGGGATGGCACCCCTACATGCGTGCGGCCCATGTATATGCATGCAGAGGTGGTGTGCTATTTGAATAAGAAACGCTCGTCCTTGACGTGGCGCGTGCCTCACAAACCACACACATGGGCGGGAACGTCATGGGCTGGCTGCGTCCGTTCCCGAGACAGAATCTTCGGTGGGTGATCCCGTGATAGAACGAGCCTAGACTTGGTCTGTCATCTTGCGATGACATGCACTAACATGGAGTAGCAGTTATTCACCGTGGACTACACCCTATCGGTGCCGAATAACTCCCTAGACCGCCGGGGCCACCGGAGGGGTGCCGGTCTCTAGAACCGGACGAGGCTCATCCGAAGAAGAAAACACAAGACGGTAATTATGATGTGCTAAGGTTGTTTTCCAAGCATGAAAGAAAACAAAAAAAGGTATAATACATATCATCGAGAATGCACAAGAGGAAAGAGATGTAGGTGGATGGTTTACCGAGACCAGCTCTTGGAAAAGGTGGAAATTACCGAGAGCCAAGAATCGACTCTCGGTAATGACTGCTCTAATTTTTTTTCCCTCTCTTTTTGTCTTTTTTTTGCACTATCTTTTTTGTATCTCATATTTCATATGCTTTTACGACCAAAGTTTATAAATTCCATGACTTTTGATGATTTTTTTCAAAACTCAACTTTAAAGAGTGTGTAAAGTAAAAAAAAGAATGAGAAGAAGAAGTTGTTGACTGTGGCCTACCCCCTCTTTTGGTGTCGGTCAACTTTCTAGACCGGCACCGAGAGAGAACTTTAAAGAAGTATCTGAACACTTCCCTCTCCGACTATTGCTCTTCGCGTGTCTACGACTATGGACGGCGGCCTCCGGGGGCTAGCACATGCCGGAAAATCTTGCGTAGGCGGCCTCTCACAAGTCTGGAAGTGTTGTGGTGGTTGCAAATGCTCGGCCCGCGTCTCCGGGGTGTGCCCCCCATCACGGACGGCGCCACCGCCGGCACCTGGAGGGGGGAAACGGACGCGTCGGGTCTACACGGATGGGGTCTTGCTGCGGCTTAGTCCCGGATGTTGCTCCAAAGTGTTCCTATGGGCTGACCTAACACAACCGGGTGGAGAGTTCCACTAGTCAAAGCCCGTCCGTGGAAAGTCAAAGGGCTAGATCCCGTGGTCAAACGCTACAGGGTTAGGCGGGACGGGGGCCCTGGGAGGGTAGCAATGCCACCGGAGCATCGCACCGGGCCCTCATACATGTCGTACGGTGTGGTGGCATATCCTAAGAGGCGGCACTCCTCTCCTGGGTGTGGCCCCCCTCACGACCGGCACCTTGAGGTGGGAAACGGACGCCTCGGGTCTACACAGATGGGATCTTGCTGTGGCTTTGGCCTAGACTTGGTCTGTCATCTCTCAATGACATGCATGCACTAACACGGAGAAGCGGTTATTCACCATGGACTACACCATCTCGGTGTCGAATAACGCCCTAGACCGTCGGGGCCAGCGGATGGGTGCTTGATATGGAGACTGCCCGAGGGGGGGTGTGGCACCCCTACATGCGTGTGGCCCATGTATATGCATGCAGAGGTGGTGTGCTATTTGAATAATAAATGCACGTCCTTGACGTGGCACGTGCCTCACAAACCACACACACGGGCAGGAACGTCAAGGACCGGCTGCGTCCGTTCCCGAGACAGAATCTTCGGTGGGATGATCCCGTGACAGAACGAGCATAGACTTGGTCTGTCATCTTGCGATGACATGCACTAACATAGAGTAGCAGTTATTCACCATGGACTACACCCTCTTGGTGCCAAATAAAGCCCTAGACCGCTGGGGCCACCGGATGGGTGCTCGATATGGAGACCACCCGATGGGGGGGGGAGGGCACCCGTACATGCGCGTGGCCCATGCATATGCATGCAGGGGTGGTGTGCTATTTGAATAAGCAATGCACGTCCTTGACGTGGCACGTGCCTCACAAACCACACACATGGGCGGGAACGTCGCGGACCGACTACGTTCGTCCCCGAGATAGAGTCTTCGGTGCGCGATCCCGTGACAGAACGGGCCTAGACTTGGAATGCTATCTCGCGATGACATGCACTAACACGAAGAAGCAGTTATTCCACGTGGCCTACCCCCTCTAGGTGCCGAACAACGCCCTAGACCTCCGGGGCCACCGGAGGGGTGCCGGTCTCTAGAACCGGACGAGGCTCATCCGAAGAAGAAAACACAAGACGGTAAGTATGATGTGCTAAGGTTGTTTTCCAAGCATGAAAGAAAACAACAACAACAAAAAAGTATAATACATATTATCGAGAATGCACAAGAGAAAAGAGATGTAGGTGGATGCTTTACCGAGAGCAGCTCTCGGAAAAGGTGGAAATTACCGAGAGCCAAGAATCGACTCTCGGTAATGACTGCTCTAATTTTTCCCTCTCTTTTTGTCTTTTTTTTGCACTATCTTTTTTGTATCTCATATTTCATATGCTTTTACGACCAAAGTTTATAAATTCGATGACTTTTGATGATTTTTTTCAAAACTCAACTCTAAAGAGTGTGTAAAGTAAAAAAAACATGAGAAGAAGAAGTTGTTGACCGTGGCCTACCCCCTCTCTCGGTGCCGGTCAACTTTCTAGACCGGCACCGAGAGAGAACTTTAAAGAAGTATCTGAACACTTCCCTCTCCGAGTATTGCTCTTCGCGTGGTGGCATGTCCGAAGAGGCGGCACGCCTCTCCGGGGTGTGGCCCCCCTCACGGCCGGCACCTGGAGGGGGGAAACGGACGCGTCGGGTCTACAGGGATGGGATCTTGCTGTGGATTTGGCCTAGATTTGGTCTGTCATCTCGCAATGACATGCACTAACACGGAGAAGCAGTTATTCACCATGGACTACACCCTCTCGGTGCTGAATAACGCCCTAGACCGCCGGGTCCACCGGATGAGTGCTCGATATGGAGACCGCCCGAGGGTGGAGAGGGCACCCCTACATGCGACTGGCCCATGTATATGCATGTAGGCGTGGTGTGCTATTTGAATAAGCAACGAACGTCCTTGACGTGGAACGTGCCTCACAAACCACACACACGGGCGGGAACGTTAAGGACCGGCTGCGTCCGTTCCCGAGACAGAATCTTCAGTGGGTGATCCCGTGACAAAATGAGCCTAGACTTGGTATGTCATCTCGCGATGACATTCACTAACACGGAGTAGCAGTTATTCAGCGTGGACTACACCCTCTCTCGATCCCGAGGATTGCTCTTAGCGTGTCTACGACTGTGGCCGGCGACCTCCAGGGGCTAGCACATGCCGTCAAACCTTGCGTAGGCGGCCTCTCACAAGTCTGGAAGTGTTGTGGCGGTTGCAAACGCCCGGCCCGCGTCTCCGGGGTATGCCCCCCTCACGGACGGCGCCGCGGCCGGCACCTGGAGTGGGGAAACGGACGCGTCGGGTGTACACGGATGGGGTCTTGCAGTGGCTTAGGCCCGGATGTTGCTCCAAAGTGTTCCTATGGGCTGACCTAACACAACCGGTTGGAGAGTTCCACTGGTCAAAGCCCGTCCGTGCAAAGTCAAAGTGCTAGATCCCGTGGTTAAGCGCTACTGGGTTAGGCGGGATGGGGGCCCTGGGGCAGCAACGCCATCGTAGCATCGCACCGGGCCCTCATACATGTCGTACGGTGTGGTGGCATGTCCGAAGAGGCGGCACGCCTCTCTGGGGTGTGGCCCCCCTCACGGCCGGCACCTGGAGGGGGGAAACAGACGCGTCGGGTCTACAAGGATGGGATCTTGCTGTGGCTTTGGCCTAGACTTGGTCTGTCATCTTGCGATGACATGCACTAACACGGAAAAGCAGTTATTCACCGTGGACTACACCCTCTTACTGTCGATCAACGCCCTAGACCGCCGGGGCCACCGGAAGGGTGCCGGTCTCTAGAACCGGGCGAGGCCCATCATTTGAAAAAGAAAACACAAAATGGTAATTATAATGTGCTAAGGTTGTTTGCCAAGCATGGAAAAACAAAAAACAAGTATAATACATATTATGGGGAATGCACAAGAAGGATGATTTTGTGAGACTCGCTCTCAGAAAATGAGGTCATTGCCGAGTCCTGCTGGACGGCGCTCGGTAACTACTGTCGGTGCGGCTCTCGGAAAAGCCCCCGATATCTGGGTTAAGACTTTTACCGAGTGTCGCTTAATGTTGGCTCTCCGAAATGTTTCCCGCGGGGACTTATGCAAAAAATTTCCTCTCGCGCGCTCTCACTCTACTCTTCTCGCTCTGTTTCTCTCGCCCCCGCCCCCTCTGTCCGCCGCCGCCCCCTAGTGCCGCCGCCCCATCCGGCGAGCTCTTCCGCCGCCGCCTCCTCCACCGCCGCCACCACCGGGAGTGCCTCCACCGCCCCTCCACATCCACCGAGCCCCCCCACCGCCACCTCCACTGAGCTCGTCCACCGCCACCGTCTCGGCCAAGCTTCAGCAAGCACCACCGGCGCGACATCCGCTCCACTGAGCTCTACCTCATCCGGCATCCAGCTCCCCCGCCGCCCCCTGCCCCGTTGGTGAGCCCCCCTACTCAATCTCGTTTTTTTGAAATAAAAGGGGTTTCCCCTCCTCATTACAACAAAAGGTGTATATATATGCATATACAGTGAATAATGTGTGTGAGTGTGTGCTTTGTATGTGTGTACGAGTGGTAGGAGCTGGGACCCTAACGGGTCTAGGGCGTATGTTTTAGGGGAAGGAGGGGGCTGGACGTGGCGAAGCTCGCGGTCACTGGCGGCAAGGCGCCGTCATGCGCGAGAGGGAGAGGCGGCGGCGGCGCAAGAGGCGACTAGGGTTAGGTCTCCCGGCTCCCTAAGGGAAGCCGAGCAAATAATGATTGCTTCTTTGCTTGATTAGCTGGACCGGCACGGCCGACGCGGTTGACACGGCCGGGGCCGGCGCGGGCCAGTACGGCCGCTGCGGTGCTGGGGCGGGCGCGGGAGGCCCGGTAGGCGTCGCGAGAGCCTGCACGGGCCACTATGTGTGTGCATGTGTGAGTGAGTGTGTGATGTGTGTGTATGGATATGTGAGTGTGTTTGTGTGTGGGGTGTGTGTGAGTGAGTGTTATTGATGTTTGTTTGTTTGACATATGATTGACACAACTTCATTCTTTCATGCAGGACATGCATCTATTTTGACAAGAGAGAGTGAATTCCGTTGCATGCTTCAAGGGTAATCTCTTCCCGTTCATGTGTAGGTTTTCATTATTTGTAGATCACCTAAATAGTCGCGTAACCTAGGTCTCTCCCGTTCGGAAGGGTTGTATCTATAAATATGCAAGTTTTTGCATATTTATAACCTCGACTCTTTTGAATTGTCCATGTTTTCCATGGACAACCCGAGGGTGTGTAGGCGGGTTGTTTTCATGATGTACTAAGATCCCAGACAGAATTTCGATAGTGTCTCCATGTTGTTCTCTAGATACACATCCTCTTGGCTTATTGCCGAGACGTGTATTTGGAGAACAGCGGGGAGGTGCTACCGAAATTTTGTCTCGGGTCGGAGTACTTCATGAAAGCGGACCCAGCCTACACATTCTCGGGTGGGATTAGGACCTATCTTTACCTATTACATAGCTCAGTGCATGTCGTAAAACTTGATGGAACCACTTGTTACATAAAAAAATTATGTGCGTGTCTCACTTTATATCAGAGGATGGAAGAACATGAGTGGATGTACACCGGACATCCTAGCATGGAGGGTATGACCCCTGAGTGGAGGTCGAAGACCAATGATTTCCTGGAATTAGTATTTGCTGGAGAAACGCCAGTTCGTGGAATTTGGTGCCCATGCACGGAGTGTGATAACCAGAATGAAAGAGATAAGATTACTATGAGTAAACACTTAGGCAAATATGGCTTTACGCCAGGCTATTACCGGTGGATCTTTCATGGTGAGACAGAACAGTCCAGGGCGGAGGTGGTGCGACAACGCACCGGCAAATATGATACTCGGATTGAAAACCTGTTAGATGACATCCGCCGTGCGGATCTGCGATAGCACACGAACTCCTAGGAGCCACCGGAAAGCCCTGAAGAGTATCATGCAGCTTTGTTTGTGGCACGAAAACCCCTTCACGCCCATATAGAGGTTACTCAACTAGATGGCATTGCACGCCTAATGGCCCTCAAGGCAAACAATAACATGAGCATAATTTGCTTCAATCATGTATTGCCAGTTATTGCTAGCCTGTTGCCTAAAGAACATATATTGCCAAAGAACATGTACGAGTCGAACAAAATCCTCAGTTCACTTAAGATGTCGTATGAGCAAATACATGCTTGTCCAAACGGATGCATGATATTTAGAAATGAACATAAAGATATGAATTATTTTGTCAAGTGCAAATCCTCTAGGTATATTGATGTAATAGTTGATGATGGTAGCAAGAGGCAGCTCACAATTGCCGTCAATATCCTTCGATATCTTTCATTAACAGAAATGATCTAGAGGCTTTATATGACCGAGGAAACTGGCCAATATACGAGATGGGCCGCCGAAGGGAAGATGTACAATACAAAAAAGATGCAACATCCACGGGATGGTGAAGCATGGAAGAAATTTCTTGAAATGCATAAGAAAACAGATGACTGGAAGAGTGTAGTTGTTGGGATAACAACCGACGGGTTCAATCCATATGGTTTGATGGCTGCCATATACAGTTGTTGGCCAGTATATGTTATCCCCCTGAATCTGCCCCCTGGCGTTTGCATGCAACGACATCACATGTTCCTGACGTTGATAATTCCAGGTCCTAACTATCCCGGGAAGCATATGAGTGTGTATATGGAGCCATTGGTGGACGACTTACTTGTTGCTTGGAACAACGGGGTCCGGACATACGATGCCATTTCAAAGAAGCACTTCGATATGCATATCTGGTACCACACATCGCTACATGACCTACCAGCACGTGCAATATTTTGTGGTTGGTGTGTAAAGGGGAAGTGGCCTTGCCCAGTGTGTCGACAGCGTGTGACTTCCATTTGGCTGGCTAAGGGTCACAAGTATGTATGCTTTGACCAACATCGGCAGTTCCTTCGTCTTGATCACCCATACAGGCAAGACGCTATGCACTTCCAAAAAGGTGTTATTGTTGGTGACCCGCCACCACCTATTATGACCGGTGCCCAGCTTAAGGATGAGTTAGATGCTCTCGAGGAAAAGCTCGATGGGAAAGGTTTTGTAGGGTATGGAGAGACACACCAGTGGACTCACATTCCAAGCTTATGGAGGCTCCCTTACTTTAAAGATCTTCTACTTCCACACAACATTGATGTAATGCACACTGAAAAGAATATTGTGGAGGCCTTACTCGACACGCTCCTCGACACCGAGAAGTCAAAGGATAACATTCAGGCTAGGATCGATCAAGCCAAACTATGCAACAGGCCAAAATTAAATTTGGTGCCTCGTGCAAAAGGTAATTCTTGGAAGAAGCCACCAGCCCCTTTCACCCCTTCAATGCCCCAAAGGAAGGAAATTCTCCAATGGATTGTGAACAACTTGTACTTCCCTGATGGATATGCAGCTAATATCATGAGGGGAGTGAATATGGCTACAAAGCGAACAGGAGGCCTCAAGAGTCATGACTACCATGTATGGCTTGAGCTGATAATGCATGTGATGATTCGAGGGTATGTCAGAGAGGATATTTGGCGAGTGCTGGAGGAGTTGAGCTACTTCTTCCGTCAGCTTTGTGCCAAAGAACTAGATTATGAAGTGGTTGCAAAGTTGGAGGAACAAGCACCTGAGTTGCTATGCAAGTTAGATATGATATTTCCGCCAGGTTTCTTTAATCCGATGCAACATACGATATTACATCTCGCGTATGAGGCTAGAATGGGAGGACCTGTGCAGTTCCGATTGCAGTATACACCTGAACGGGAGTTCAAGCATCTTCATGGGAAATGTAAGAATAAAGCCCGCATTGAAGCCTCCATAGCCGAGGCATACCTAAACGAGGAGGTGGCCACGACCACGACAAAGTACTATCATGAAAGTATTCGGAATAGGTTAAATCCAGCTCCTCGTTACAATGAAGAACCCACCAGTAATGTTTTGGACCTTAGCCTCTTCGAAGGCCAAGGTGGCAAAGAAAGTGGACCGAAGCCCAAGAACGTTTCACCTACTGAGTGGTCGACTACTATGATCTATGTCTTGACCAGCATGGAAGAAGTGCAACCGTACATAAAGTAAGTGTAGAACACCTTTATTGACAACTACTCACTAGTCTTGAGTTCTAACTCGAATTCTTCATATTGCTAGGGAATTCCAGAACGAATTCTGGAAGCTACCATATCCTCCTAGCGATGAAGAATCGGCAAACCTTCTTGAAGATACCAATGCTGATGGCGGTTTCATTTCTTGGTTCTCAAGAAAAGTAACTTTTCTAACTTTATGTTACTTCAAGTTGATCTTACTTGCCTGTAATGCTTCCACTAATGAACCTGACAATTTCCTATTAATCTTGTAGGCATATCAGGAGGTTGATATGGACGCCAAAGTGAGAGAAGTAGCCAAATGTTTTGAATACGAGGCCAAGTCATTTAAGGCTTGCGACATAATGGGTATCGTTTCCACACTGATAAACACACGCGTGAGAGGCCCAACCA
The DNA here is from genome assembly GCF_002162155.2 of Triticum dicoccoides. Classification (NCBI taxonomy): domain Eukaryota; kingdom Viridiplantae; phylum Streptophyta; class Magnoliopsida; order Poales; family Poaceae; genus Triticum; species Triticum dicoccoides. Next base: position 741,070,239 of record NC_041393.1, on the reverse strand, counting down.
AAGGTCAGTAAATTTTGCGGTCTATTCTCTAGGGACAGATGGGCGTCACTACTATGGAACCATCGAAGAAATTTATGAGTTGAAGTATTGTGGTTTACAAGGAGTTAAGCCCATCGTATTTAGATGCAGCTGGCTCAATCCTGAGAAAGTGAGACGAACCCCTAGTATTGGCTTTGTCGAAGTTGAACGAGCTTTGGAATATCGAGGAAATGATGTCTATATTATGGCTCAACAAGCTACACAAGTGTTTTTTCTCCCATATGTGTGCACATCTACGGAATATATCGATCTCTTGAAGTGGGATGTCGTGTATGAGGTACCCCCGCATATCAAGGTACCTACCCCAAACAAGGACGATTACCAAATAAACCCTAACACATAAGAGGGAGAGTTCTTTCAAGAAGCAGACACTGAAGAAGATGAAGATGATGCAAAGGAATATGATGGCGTGCATCACAAACATGATGCAATGGAACATGAGGCCATGGATGACATGGAAGTAGATAATGCAGAGGACGAATACGAGGATGTTTCTGACCCTCGAGATTTGGCATTACTTATGCGATGGCACATGGGGCTAGATGAGGATGAGGGCCCCCCTGAAGACTTCGAGGATCAATGTATGAACGGGCGTGATAGCGATGATGAAAGCCCTGATCCAAATGTTGCAACTAATATTGACCCTTATTTCTAACAACTCCATGTAATCATGTGAGAACTCTATGTATGTTTGTCACAAGTCTATGTATTCGTCTGTGTAACAACTCTATGTATTCGTGTGTTTAACAACTCTATGTATTCGTGTGTGCAACAACTCTATGTATTTGTGTGTGTAACAACTATATGTATTATTGTGACAATTCCATTTAATCTTCATATGTGATATATTTATTGTATTTACATCAAGTTGTGTCATCTGTACTAACTGGTTTGTTCTTCTTCATATCAGGTGATTGAACATGATAGGTAGCAAGAAGATTCCAAAGGAAAGTTTGAAAAAAGTGAATGATCTGTACAATGATCAACTTGCTCGACCGGTGAAAGCGGTGGCCGCTCCTTCATCGAATGCCACAACCGCCAAGAAGGCTAAAGGATTGGCGGGTCTAGACACCCGTCCGGCAAAACGTGCGAAACAAGGTCGAGTACCACGCGAGGGAGTAGTAGGAGGTGGACGAGGAGGGGGAGTAGGTGAGGCAGGAGGAGGAGGCACACAAGGAGGGGATGTAGGTGAGGCAGGAGGAGGAGGCGGACGAGGAGGCGGACGAGGAGGGGAGTAGGTGAGGCAGGAGGAGGAGGCAGACGAGGAGTATGTAAAGCAGCTCGGAGTAGAGTACCTCTTTCTTCTCCTCGACCCTCTGATGCAGTGCTTCACCATGCTTAGGAGGAGGAAACAGAGGATGGGGATAGGGCGTGTGAGGAGGAGGATGAGGAGGATTTTGCGGAGGAGGTGGTGGAGGATGAGGAGGAGGAGGTGGTGGAGGACGACGCCGCCGAGAGGAGGCTGGTTGTTCGTCAGGTTTCTGAGGGTGGGGATGGACCCTCACGGGTGACAGAGCACCGCAAGGTGAGCGGTTCGCAACCGAGCGGTTTGACTATCAGCACTACTTCCAGAGGGAAAGTATGGCTGTGTGGTCCTTCAAAGCTTCCATGACGTCCATATGTGCATAGAGACGTGTTGATTAAACCAATGGGAGAGAAGTAAGTGGTTATCTCGACTCATCCCATATAAATTGTACCTTTTGTCATTTCCTCACATATAATATTACTTCACTCTTCGAAATGCAGAAGCTTAGTAAAAGGTGGTGAGAGCCGTCTGCCACGGTCGCCGAGTGGCATCATTGGGGGTCTTTGTAGGTTAAATTATCATAGACTGGTCACTTTGCCGAACGGTATCATTGCGCGAGCTCGGTCATGGGATCACTACAAACTTGCACCGGATTTCCTGGATATGCGTCAGATGGTTTTTGACAAACAGAGCCATGCGAGGTGTCAAGGATTTGTGGGTATGTCCTTTCAAACACCTAAATGTCAATACCAAAAGGTTTAAATTTGCCATAGTCATGATTTAACCCTTCTCACATGTATGCATGTTTGTAGGATTTCTATACATGCGTTGAAGGTCAGAAGGATCGTGCAAATGTGGTGGTTGAGAATATTGCCAAGAAACTAGTCCACGACATTTACTATGAGGAGCGCGTCCGGTTAGTGCTCAAGTATCTCGCGGACTATCTCAACCATAGGATTTCCAAACAGGAGGCTCGACGGACACATCTTTCACGGGATAATTACTTCAAGGCAAGTGACGATGGATGCTTGCTATTTCCTACACTATGGCAAAATTAGAATCCTTACTAGATGTATTTGTTTAATCTACAGGTGATTCCTCGGTGGTGCGCTGACAAACGTCTTTGCTGGGAGAAGATCATCGAACGGTGGACAGATCCAGGGTGGCAGGATGAACACAAAGTAATATCTCAACGGCGTAAGTTGATGGGGGGTCGAGGACACCGTCAAGACAACCTCACCATCCCAGGTGTCGTCTCAAAACATGTAGGCAACCACATCCTTTTCTTTTCATCATGTTCTCTTTCATTTATGAGCACTCCCTTGATTGTTTGGATCACTTTCTTTTGTAGAAAGAAGACATTGGCAAGGATATCACTTACTTCGAGGCATGGACCATCAAATGTACCAAAGATGACAAGGACAAGGACCCTCTCCACCCGGAGATGGAATGGATCAGCTCTAAAGCTTGGTCAGATGGAGAGAACTACACCAAAAATTGAAGGAGACATACGGGCCTGACGCTGATCCTCACGTGCTACCGTTTGACCCTCTTGTGGCCATTGCCGCGGCAGGCGGTAGACCGAATGGCCGGATGGCGGTTCACCTCGATTCTGTCATAACCTCCTCCCTTCCGAGAGTCAACACGCTCCGTGCTATGAGTACTGGCTCTACTCCTACCGTAGAGCTTCAGGTACCACATTCCGTGAGCATTATTGAGGATATTCAGGTCAGTGCTTCTTCATTGATCCTTCATGGTCCTTCTTCATTGATCCTTCTTCATTATTGAGGATATTTGCATTTCAACATGAATGACATTTGCATTGCCATATTGTAGACTCAACTGATTGACACCGAGAAAGAACGAGATGAAAACCGGGCCAAGCTGAAGGCACAAGATGATCTAGTGAAGTCTTTACAACATATGGTGGCCAATCTTTATTCCATGCAAGGCCAACCAGTGCCAGAGATGCCACCGACGCCAGAGTGGAACATTGTGAGTTTTGTTCAAACTATTTCTATCACCATTTTCGGCATTACCATATGCATTCATCTCACTATTGGGTCAATCCATCACAGCTCAACCCATCACAAGGGTCGAACAATGTTCCCGTAGTTCCACCTCAAGTTTGTGGAGTTGGGGCAGCAAAGGGAATGATGCCTTCTAATGTTGATGTTATCACTCCAGTTGATGGAGTTGGGTCAGCAAACGGAAGGATGCCTTCTAATGTCGATGTTATCACTCTGATCTCCAAAATCGCGTGAACTTCGTGTTATGTTTGAAACTGTTCCTTGTATGTTGAGAACTCTTGCATCTTGAGACTTGTAAACTTGTGGTCTATTGCTTTGATGCACTATTGCTTTTATGTGGAATGTTTTTCAGAATCAATCATTGCTTCTTTTGTTCAATGATGCCTATATGTGACATGTTCTATGTGTGATGAACTATATGCTGCTGCTTTATATGTTTCGCTACACGAAAGAAACAGAAACAGGGAAAAAAGGCTCCTCGGCACACCATTGCTGAGGGCTGCTCTGGGCAATGACTGGAAACTGGACCAGAACGCACCCTTTACCGAGAGGACTCTCGGTAAAGGATAATAATCTGTAGCCCTCCTGGCAACTTTACCGATAGGCCTCTCGGTAAAGGATAATAAACTGTAGCCCTCCTGGCAACTTTACCGAGAGGACTCTCGGTAACGGAAAAAGAATTGCCGACGGTGGCTCTCGGCAAAATATTTTCACGGCTTTTAGGAGAAGTGACGTGGCCCTCCCCTATTGGCTGAGTTTGCCGGGAGTCACACTCGGCAAACATAGCGTTTGCCGACAGCGGCGCTCGGCAAAGTTGGCCCTCTTTGCCGAGAGTGGCGCTCGGCAAAGATGGCCCTCGGCCTGTCGGCCTGGCCCCACGTGTCAGGAGCTGACACGTGTCAACCACCTACTGGCTGTATTTGCCGAACGCTGCGCTCGGCAAAGATGGCCCTCGGCTTGTTTGCCTGGTCCCACGTGTCAGGAGCTGACACGTGTCAGCCACCTATTGGTTGTCTTTGCCGAGCGAGGCTCTCGGCAAAGATGGCCCTCGGCCTGTTCGCCTGGTCCCACGTGTCAGGAACTGACACGCGTCAGCTATCTATTGGTTGACTTTGCCGAGCGTGGCGCTCGGCAAAGATGGCACTCGGCCTTTTCGCCTGGTCCCACGTGTCAGGAGCTGACGCGTGTCAGCCACCTATTGACTGACTTTGCCGAGTGTGGCGCTCGGCAAAGATGGACCTCGGCCTGTTCGCCTGGTCCCACATTGCAGGTGCTGACACGTGTCAGCCACCTATTGGCTGTCTTTGCCGAGCATGGCGCTCGGCAAAGATGGCCCTCGGCCTGCTCCCTCTGGCCCCACGTGTCGGGAACCGCCGTCACCGTCTGCTATCCGTTAGCTACTTTATTTTGCCGAGTGGTACTGTTTGACTGTCGATAAAGTCTTTGCCGAGTGCCCGTGTTCTGGCTCTCGGCAAACTCCTGTTTGCCGAAGAGGTGTACGCCGGGTGGCTTTTGCCGAGGGTGACACTCGGCAAAGGCTTTGCAGGCGGTTTTCGGCCCTTTGCCGAGTGTCCGTGGCAGTCGGCGTACCAGAGGATTTCAGTAGTGCATCATGTTAGTTATCTCAACCACCAATAGGAGTACCTAGTTCAGCCTCTGTGAGAGAATCTAGTTCAACCACAACAAGAGCACCTTCTTCAGCCCCAATGATTTTAAACATTTTCCTTGTCAGCCTGTTATTCCTGTCTTGTTTTTTTAATATAATTTATTGGCATTTGTGCACAACCTTCATAGAAAGCAACATTGGGAAAAGAAAGGGCAGCACAAGAAGTAGGTCCAACTCCTAAGAATGTGAATATCGGAGAAACTTCATGCAATACCAACGATGGAGTAATACAGATTCCAGCATCCTTCACTAATAACATCATCTCAATTTGCATGTCCTCTTTCCTTAGCCAATTCTTCATTACTATAATTCTTGTCCAAGAACTCTTGCTTACCAACTCCTTTGCTCATATCGAAACAACAGGTGTAAGTTCTTCCCTCTTGACCTGAAGCACGCATCACACAAATCAACAAGCGTTGCTTCCAAAAATAAATAATTACTGGGCCAAACATTCAAAGAATTTTGCAACCCCTAACCTATGAAAAAAGAAAAAATATCGAGACCGGACTCCCTACACAATGCAACGAATTTTTTTTAAGTAAAAGAATAACACAGTCAACCTTTTATCCAGTTGAAATAGCTCCTCCCTTTATAGAAATACATTTTGTCCACCGAATATTGCAGAGGCCTCACTCTGTGCGGAATCAGCAAGGCATATATGATTCATTGTCAGTCCACAAACAACTACTACTGCAATCAGCTGAGACAGATGCAGGTGAGCTTCGGCTGAGAAAACTTGCTATCTCAGGTGGGGAGCGGTGAGGAAGTAACGGCAGACGGGCAGGGATGGGGAGCTCAAGTCGTGACTGTCTCGAACAACTTGTGCGGCATACAGAGGTGATCGTCGTCGTGTGGCCGCAAATCCAGTTCGGAATGAACATAGGTGGAAACCGATTGCTACCAAAAGATGAGGGGGGTAATTTGGCTGCTTTCAGAATTCAGGGATGTAATCCAATCTTCTCAACAAGTTCAGTGGGGTATATGCCCTTTACTTGATCTTCTCTGGTCCAACTGTTGAATGCTTCCATAACTGGCCAATTGATATGACCATTGAAGTTACCTAATACTACATCCGCCTCAAATTATAAGACATTCTTTTAGCCTAGCGACCAAAACATCTTATATTTGGAACAGAGGAAGTAGAATGGAAGGGCCAAAAATACGTTGTGTACCATGAGTCCATGACCCATTGCCTGAAACAGTCTGGCTTCTCCCGTCCATTTCAAGTGGCATAAACTGAAGTTACAAGACAGTTTAAGTTGTGAGTAGCTGAACTGAAACATTATAGCAAATGTTTGTCATGAGGAGAGCAGTGCACGCGCGTCTGATCCCGTGTGATAGTTTATAACACCTCAGATGCCATGATTGCCATCCACTGGCATAGCCACGTAAGATCACATATTAGGCGAGAAGGCTTTGAAATGAATACAGTGACATTTTTTCAGTTTAGTTTGGGGTGAACAAATAAACACTTCCGTGTTTGCATGCCTTGAACGTAAGAAGGACAAGCATGCATTTGCCAGCATTTTCCATGTCGCGTAATTTTCAGTCAAGGATTCTCATATGCACCAAAAAAGATATCTCCAGGGAAGCAGCAAGGAAGAAACATCAAAAGGCAAATCGAGAAAGAGGCACATGTGTATATATAATGCAAGCTGGAGCTTATGGCTAGAACATCATACAGTAATACATGCAACACCATCATATAGTGATGACGTGACTGATCATAACAACGAATGCAGAGAGAAACTAAAACGAGACAAGTACAATAATGTTTGGTAACCAAGACACGTAAAGAAGATAACAACATGCAGACAGGTACAACTAAGCTCCGAGATGAAACAGACTAGACGGTTGGCAGTCGGCACCAACAAGGGCCAGACAGGATGTGCTTACGCGAGGCCAAAGTGGATCCAGCTCCTTCAGTCTCAGAGATAATGGCATCCTTGTCGAGCTTGGAAGACTCAGGCAGTAGCTTGCCCTTCTTCATTGGCTCGGGGGTTGTCTTGAGAGGGAGGTCCATAATAGTAGCCTTGCGCTTGGAAGCACGCTCCACCGCGCCTACCCGAGCCCCATGGTACAGCTGCTCGTTGCGGGAGCTGCGACGCAGAGGCCCATGCACAGGCGCGGCCACCACCACGTTGTTGGGCAACTCCCCCACCACAGGAATAGCAGGTGGTGCCATATGAGTTGAAGCAGTAGGCTGAGTGACTTCCTCCAGTGGAGCTGGTGGGGGCAACAGAGCATCATGAGAGATACCAATGACCTGCGGCTGCAAGTGATCTAGAGTGCACGACGAAGCGAGCAGATCATCATCATTGGGTTCCGTGAGAGGCGCCCTGCAAACACAAACAAGGCGGGCGTTAGCAGATGTATCATGAACAAATATAACAGTGTGATGGAGAAGTATCAATCTTCACTAATCAACTAACAAATCTATTCTGAAACTAAATTATGGGCTGTATGTGTCGTATGACGCAGAGGCCTGGGTTTTCCCCTTTTGGAAAAAATCTGAAACTAAATTAAAGGTCCACTTTGAACAATTAAGAGAAATATGTAAATTGTGTCGGAACATCATAATCCCATCATAACTCTATTACTGAACTAACATAATACATTATTTGAAGTATTAGTTTCCCTAATGAGCAGAATTATGAATAACTAGCCGTCAACTAGTGCATTCCCACATGTGCTGTTAATTACTCATGCTTCATCGTGTATAATAGCTAAAGAGCTAAACAAATGCCAACTTTGTTGAAGAGAGTATGCAAAACTATTCTTTCATTCAAATAGACATTATAACATATGAAGGACATTATGATTTACTGCGAGTTAGTACTATCGCAGACATAAATCCATGTGTGAGCAGGAGATTGTGTAAGTAAATTCCAGGATGTTATTAGAGTGAAATCAAAGAAAAGTGAGGATAGGATAATTAAACAAGAGTTCCTATGAAAAATTATAATTAGATGTTAATACTAAGATTATCCAAAATAAACAGTAAGAGTATACTGAATAAACTCATAGTAAGGCATGTATATGTTTGTACACTCATTTAACATATATAGAGATATACCTGTAGTTATACAGAGATCGTTATACTTTATTGAGTAATCTAATGAAAATAGAATTTAGTTTTTAATGGTATGTTTCTTTCCCATTTGCCGACTTGCATTTCTCATGTCAACCTTTAGTCACAGGCTTGGAAGTCTTAGAGTTTGTATTGTTGATAATCTTGAGCGGAATATAAAATGGTTATATTTGAGATGGACTAAAATAAAAGAAATTGCAAGACATCAAGTAATAATCCATGCTATCTTGATACTGCAAAGCTCAACCACCTTCTGATTTTAACAATAATATAAGATTTAAAACATACAACTTTCACCACCACTTTTCCTATTTGTACCGTATGTTATCTAATATAGATGATGAATAGCCTTGTAGTTATATTTGCACATGTTAAGTCTAGATGCTTCAATTTTGTGTAAATAAAATTTTAAAATCTCTATCATTTATCATGCTAATATTTACGCATTCATGCAAAAATGTTTTCTCTAAACTACCTCAAAAGTGTGTTGTTCTTTTCTCTTACTTTTCTCCACTAAAATTCATTAGATAGATGACATGGATATTATTTTTCCTTATCAATGATTAAATCAGAAAAAAAAACTTGAGGGAAAGTGGGGATTATAGCTTATGCATCAGTATATGATAGATAATTGTGTGTGCGCATGCGATCTTTCTCGTGGATGATTCACCTTGTAGTAGTATATTAGAATGGGAATTTAAGTATATAATGATTTTTAGTTTTTTTCCTCCTTGTTATGCCTAAAGTTGAGACATTTGTGTAGTTATCACACCTTGCTTCAAATTATAAGCAAATCCCATGCCTACAGTCAATCATATGCATCCAAGAAATATAGATTCATCATCATCAGCCATATGTGTGCTTCATGCAAAAATCAGTAAAGTTGCTGTAGCAGGGAATTTGCAATATCTAGATCTAAAGCACACACAAAGTCATAATCTTACGTTCCGAACTATTTAGCATGTAATATGACATATAGATCAAACCTCGCGGAAACAATTACCTTTGCCTCATCTAGATCAGGTACAGAAT
>NC_041393.1:741009958-741060836 GCF_002162155.2 Triticum dicoccoides | reverse complement strand
GATTAAATCACCTCATCGGACAAAGGCACGCTCATCAACATCGCCCCAACTCGCCAAGACTGTGTAGTATTCTTTTGAATCTGATCTGCACGCTACCTTTTTCTTAACAATTTGATCTGCAGGGTACCTAGTACCGTGGAGATTGCCTTTTTCGTAGAGATCGCTTGTTAAGAGCCGCGGACTGCCGAGAGTCTCACGATCGAAATCTGAATCGTTTGCACATTGCCCTCCCTTTAAGATCGGACGAGTGAATATAGTTTCTCCTAGAATTAACGTACCTGAAAGCTGACATGGCCCGGTTACACATAATCTGTGGCTAACGTTGTGGAAACAGATTCTGAATCCAATATACAAAAAACGTAAAATTATTCTTCCAAAAGGGATAGTAGATATATTACCATGGTGACCTCGTTCTGGATCGCACGGGCGCCATCTGGTGTATTGCAATATCCACTACATATGGCGCCGCTATTATTGCTTCTCATACAGATGGAGTGTATGTGGACGAGGCCATGGATTCGTCAACCAGAGGCCAACAGGATACTTTCATAAGCAATCTGGTTAGGAAAAAAATAGCAAGTGATGGTGCTGTTGATAAGTTCGGGAGAGACCATACACTTATAGAATCTTGGACCGTGTCATTTATCTCGCAGTAATAGCAAGTAATGGCACTCCAAATATATTATATATTAGAGTATATGATATGCATTAAATACGTATATATTTGGATATAGGCCCTCTAATGGATTGTGTCTTATTGGTGTATCTAAAACATATCTCGTTTAATGTGTTTGGGTGCTCCTGGATTTGGATTATTGTCATTGATTTGTTTCCAAACATTTTTCTATAAATGTTCTTCCCTCATGTACAGATTGTCGTTATTTCTATTTTTAGCAACATATCTATATTTTGCATTATAAACAGATTTGCAGCATGTATGTATTCAAGGGTTTATTTCGCCATAAATAACATCCCTCCAACCCTCTGTAATACACGGTGCGCAAAGTTTATATATTAGAGTATATTTATGCTCAATTTATTTTGCACCATTTGAGTAGAGAGAAAAGATCAAACCAATCCGACAAACTAAAAGCATGTGTAAGAAAAGAAGTTGTGAAAATGAACCAACAATATGAATCAGTGCTAAGTGGAAAAAAGCTTCAGGGGTCACCTGTCACCGTGTTCACCATCACATTCAAACCCGTTCAGGCAACTCGACCTGGAAGTCAACCTTGAATTAAATAGCAACGCTATTTTCTTTTTCATCGAAAAACAAAAGATTGCATTAATAAAATCCCGAATGTACGACAATATGGATGACAATGCTAAGTCAACCATAATTAATATAGCATATGTAACTAGCACGCCATCTACGAATGAGATAAAACACAGTTCCTTAGAAACTAAATGGTAGTAATATCACATAAGAAGTAATCAATCGCAATGAAAAGTTTCTTACCGTGAGATTGGTGATGAAGATGAAGATAATCTAGTAGTCGATGGAGATTTGAAGGAGCAATTGGTGGACGTAGTCATGACAAGAACCACTTAGAAACGTCATCGCCCTTTTACATGTGCAGGTTACTAATCACCAGGGAATGTCCGGAGACAATTGCTTTCTTCGCCCTGCTGACTGACGGGGGAAGGGTCGGCAGAGGCGAGTGTAGAGGAAACGATGGGTTGTGTTGCGAGATGAGACTCCTTAGATAGGGTCGTCTCTGTCTTATATCCTCGGTAACCCCCACATATGCAGTGTGATATGCCTATATCCGTGGAACCTCCTCCTAACATATCTCCAGCACGCACCACCTCCTAACTGCATGTTGAAGTGAATGCTTAATTACCCTAAGTTACTGTATGAGATACACACAAATGGATAAGGTTAATGGGTCATTAACAAAAAAGAGACACAACATAACTATGCTAGGGTTGCGCGTTGCGCGTTGCCAAAGTCAGAAGTCATGCGTACCTAAAAGAAAATAAATCTTAAATACGATGCACTTGTGTCGTGTAAACATAGCAAATCTCCTTCTTGCCACCTTGTAAGAGCATCTCCAACAGGTGATATAAAATAGGACAACTTCATAAAAAAAATGGGTTTTTAGGGCATTTGGACAAAAAACTGTGCTCCAACGGCTGCCATATCTCTGTATTTTTGTGGTCCAAGTTTTAGGGAGCCCTAATAAATGCCTCCTTTGCCGCAAATATAGGGCACATACGCGGCTGCTGCAAAATCCAAAAATGCAGCCTCAGTGGAGAACATATGGGTTATGTTGCAAGATGAGACTCTCGATAGGGACGTCTCCCACTTGTAGCCCCAGTGTGATGACCTCATGTATGCATAATCATATACCTATATGCGAGGAATCTCCTCCTGGCATATCTCGACCATGCACCATATCCTAACTGCACATTGATATGTATGCTCAATTATCATCGGCTGGTGCTTGGTGTACCTTTTGAGTTGTAAAGAGGGGCCATCGCCTTCCCATGGATCCCATGATCTAGGATCCAACGACCAATATTCCAAGACTCCCTGGCGAGACAAGGCACCCTCTTTCTCGGTCTATCCCTCTGGTGCAGAGGGGGCTGGGACCCTAGGACTTTGCTTCGGTGGTGGTAGGTTTACGAAAAAAAGGTTATGTCTCCGATCTACGCTAGCGACACGATGGCATCCCTCGATGTGGAATATCGTCTCCCCAACTCACTCTTGTTTAAGTGGTGCTTCTTCGTACCGCCAGGAGGCATGTGGAGGATGATGTGTCCACAGATCTGGTCCTCCCATTATAGTTTTTTCTTTTGTAGATGTGTCTAGGTGGCATTGTCCTGCGGGGTGGACCATGTCGTTGTGTGTTTTTTGTTATCCGCTCCATGTCCGATCGACAAAGGTTGTCCAGCCTCGGCTTCATTGTGGAACATGTGAGATTTGCCTTCCCCAACTCTGTTCGAACATGGTACATTCTACAGGCTCCCTCGGGCGTTTTCTTCTTAGGCCGACGATTTGCTAACTCGTTCATGGTTGCTCGTGTCTTCTGATCTACATTGAAAACTTCCAGGCCGCTACTTCTATAAGCTCCTAGATTTCAACAAGTTTTCTTCCGCGACACGAAAGCCCAAAGGCCGTAACGAGCTTCGCTCATGGCGCACTATGGTGGATGTTAGAGGAAGAAGACTTTTGTACTCATAAGAACTTGACTTAAGTTCATGGGTGTGTGTTTGTTAGTGTGTGTATTTGTATTTGTACAATTCATTGTTATCTCATAGAGTCAAACTACCTTAGATAACTAATGCTCATGATACACATTGCCGAATTTGCTATTTCTCTAATGCTACATAGAATTTATTCGACAAAACAACTATACATATAATTTTGATATGATTTGTTGGGAATAATAAAAGATAATAGATTGTAGTTTCTAGACATGATAAAAGATCACAACTAAATGTCTGATGTTTTTCCAATCTCTCCTGTTTTCTGGGAGCTAAAAGCGATTCCTATTCTCCGTGTGGGTCGGGGCTTACCGACCAAACGCGCACCCCTGCTCGTACGAATTGGTTGGCCCATTGTTCTGTTATGCTTTTTTCTCTCTCTGTTTTCTGTCTTTTTTTCATTTTTTGTTTCTTCTCTATTTTATTTTTTATTTTAGTTTTCTTTTTTGTTTTCAAATTCACAAATTTTATAATTTCAGAAACTATTTTAAATCATGAATCTTGTTTTCAATTCATGAACTTTTCTGCAAATTGTGAACATTTGTTAAACTTTGTGACCATTCTTCTAATTTTAGAATACTTTTTAAACTCGCATTGTCCTTTGCAATTCATGAACATTGTTTGGATTTATGATTTTGTTTTTGCAATGATGAACATGTTTTGAATTTTTGAACAATTTCCAAACTCACAAACATTTTCTGAAATTAGAGAACAAAATCGAACATATAAAAATTTGGTATATTACAATCACGTAACTCACCTGTTTCATTTGGAATAGTTTCAGGCATCGCATACGCTTTTCTTCCACCAAACGTATGAGTGCTTACGCCCTATCGCAGACTATTTATTTGGGTCATGTGTGATCGACCCACCCTATCGCCCATGTTAGCAAGGCGAAGGTTTAAAGCTATTCACAGAAAGGGGGTAAAACCTGTTTGCATAGGACGTTGCTGCTCCAGTGCCATCGACTCACTACGACTATGTCCTGGGTTCTGTATGGGCCACCAATGTTAGGGTTGAATTTGGTGGATGTTGGGTAGGGGTCCCGAGCTAGTAGCCTTGAGGCGATGATAATAGAGACACGGGTTTTTACCTTTGGTCGGGCTCTCGTTTGAGATAAAATCTTACATCATGCTTGTGTTATATTGATTTGGGATTTAGTACAAATTATATAGGTACCCATGAGATCGTTGTTTGTCTTGTACGTGCGCCACCCCTCAATTTATATAGGTACCCAGGGCTAGGTGTAACGGGACCGATCTAGCCTACGGATCTGAGGAGGGGATATGCGGAGGGAGTAGGTGGGACGAAGGGAGACGAAGGGGATAAGGAGGAGGAAGATTAGCTGCTCTCCGTTTGGTTCGATTAAATCACGTCATAGTTTAAAACTGGCCACACATGGCCCCTTTAATACACCACACGACTCAAATACTCCTCCTGGCTCGGTCCTTTCTTGTCTGGCTCGGTTCCTGGCTGATCTGGGTCGCTGACCATGGGTCACACCGTTACATTCTCCCCTCCTTGTGAGCCGGCTTGCCCCCAAGATGGTGCTGCTGGAAAACGGCGACGGAGTTCGTCCAGGTCTTCCCAAGTTGCCATGGATACCAGCAGGTTGTCCTAGAGCACCCGCACACGCGTGCTGGTATCGGATGTGCCACCGTACTGGTCGTCGAGGATGCTGCAAGGAACATGTAAGGCCCGAAGAGTGGCGTTATCAGGAGGAAGCGAACCTGCGATTGGCACGTCCACACCGACTGCTTGCTTGAGTTGAGATATGTGCAACACATTGTGTATCTTGCTCCCCTCCGGAAGTTGCAACTTGTAGGCCACTGCTCCCACGTGCCCTATGATCTTGTATGGTCCATAGTATCGGAAGGCCAGTTTCTGGTACGGTCGTTGCGCAAGTGATGTTTGGATGCAAGGTTGCAGGCGTAAGTATACCGACTCTCCCACAGCAAACTGCTTGTTTGTCCTGTGCTTATCGGCCTGCTTCTTCATCCTGTCTTGAGCCTGTTTGAGATGTTGCTGTAGTAGCTCGTGCATAACATCCCTCTCCTTCAGCCATGCTGCCAAGTCCGGCACCGTGCACTCTTCCACTTGGATCACGCCAAATTCTCGAGGTACATGCCCGTAGATCACTTCGGATGGCGTACGCCCCAGGGCAGAGTGAAAACAAGTGTTATACCAATATTCAGCCAGAAAGAGCCATTTGAACCAATTTTTGGGACACGCGTGCGCTACACACCTGAGGTAGGTCTCCACACATTGGTTGACTCACTCTGTCTTCCCATCCGTCTGGGGGTGATACGATGAGCTGAGGCACAACTAATTTTGCGAGAGTTTGAAGAGTTCTTGCCAAATGTTGCTTGTGAAGATGCGGTCCCGGTCAGAGATAATGGCCATTGGTGAGCCGTGCAGCTTGTATATGTTGTGCACGAACACTGCCGCGACTTGCAAAGCTGTGAATGGGTGCTTGAGTGGCAGGAAGTGTGCGTACTTCGAGAACTTGTCGACGACGACCAATATCACGTCGAAGCCACCTGACATTGACAGTACTTCGATGAAATCCAGCGAGATCACTGCCCACGGTTTCTTTGGGATTGGTAGAGGCTATAGCAGTCCTGCCGGCGACTTGCGCTCTGTCTTGGCCTGCTGACAAATGGAGCAAGAGTGGACGAAGATTTTGATCATCTCTTTCATCCCTTTCCATGAGAAGAGCCACCAGATTCGATTGTAGGTGGCATGAAATCCAGAGTGTCCCCCCAACGCACTGTCATGCAGCGATTTGATGACTGACTGCTCTGTGTCCTTATCTTCTTCAATCCACACGCGGTCGTGCTCACGAATCACTCCGTCCTTCAAGGTGAAGCCGCTCTCGGCCTCCGGACTACCTGCTAGTTGTGCTAGTTTCTGCAGCGCGACTGGATCTTGTTGATAGTCGGTCACAATTGCATCTAGCCACACTGTTCTGCACACTGACACTGCATTCAACACTGTATGTTGCTCCTGCGGGCGTCTCGACAGTGCATCTGCGGCTCGATTCAATGTCCCTGCTTTGTACTGGATGCGAAATTGCATCCCCACCAATTTGGTAAACGCACGTTGTTGAATTGGGGTATTCAAGCACTGATCGGTGAGGTTAAGCAAGCTTTTTTGATCGGTGCGGAATAGGAACTCTGTGTGTTGGAGGTATGGCCGCCAGTGATCGATTGCCAACAACAGTGCCAAACTCTCTCTCTCATATGCTGAGAGGCCCAGGCTCCGCGGACAAAGGGCCTTGCTCAAATAAGCCACGGGATGCGCCTCTTGCATTAAGACTGCCCCTACTCCGGTAGCACTTGCGTCAGTCTCCACCATGAACTGCTTTGCAATGTCCGGTAATGCCAGCACCGGGGCCTGGACTAGAGATCTTTTAAGTTCTTGGAATGCCTCTTCGGCGATGTCCGTCCATATGAACGGTGAGTTCTTGCGGGGAAGGTCTATGAGGGGCCGGCTGATGATGCCAAAGTTGCACACAAATTTGCGGTAGTACCCAGCTAACCACAGAAACCGGCACAGCTCTTTCACTAATGCTGGCTGCGGCCAAGTTGTCACTGCCTGATTTTTGTTCGGGCACTGTTGAGACTCCTGCATCACTGATCTGGTGCCCCAAGTACGAGATGTTGTTATGCGCAAATGTGCATTTGGAGAGTTTTGCTCGCAGGTTGTCTGCCTTCAGTATTGTAAGAACTTGGCGTAGAAGAATAAGATGGCCGGAGAAGGCGGCTGAGTGCATCAGGATATCATCCATGAAAACTAAAACTCCTTTGCACAGTAGTGGTCCAAACATTGTGTTCATGCCTCCTTGAAACGTGGCTGGTCCACTTGTCACTCCATATGAAAGCACTCGAAATTGGAAGTGCCCCTGATGCATTTTAAACGCTGTCTTCTCCATCCTTCGGTCGCAGCCTGATCTGGTGGTATCCTGCTTGCAGGTCGAGCTTCGAGAACCATTTGGATCCTGCTAGTTTGTCGAGCAATTCATCGATGATCGGCAAGGGGTATGTGTTCTTGACGGTGATGGTGTTCAGATGTTCAAAATCCACGCAGAATCTCCAGGTCAGATCTTTCTTCTTGACTAACAGCACCAGTGATGAGAACAGGCTAATGCTTGGAGTGATTAGTCCGTCTTTCAGCATTTCTTTGACTTGGTTCTCGATCTCTGTCTTCTGCTCAGGCGTGTAATAGTACTGCCGGATGTTCACTGGTTTGGCCCCTGGCAACAGTGTGATGGAGTTATCCGAATCTCTATGCTGAGGGAGTCCTGTTGGTTCTGTAAAGACCACTTGGAATTCATCCAGCACTGCCTGCACTTCTGCTGGAAGTTTTCCTTTGTCGGTCTCCTCTGGCGCCATAGCACACTGATACGTCTCCAACGTATCTACTTTTCCAAACACTTTTGCCCTTGTTTTGGACTCTAACTTGCATGATTTGAATGAAACTAACCCGGACTGACGCTGTTTTCAGTAGAACTGCCATGGTGTTGTTTATTGTGCAGAAAACAAAAGTTCTCGGAATGACCTGAAAATCCACGGAGATAACTTTTGGAAAATATAAAAAACACTAGCGAAAGAATCAAGGCCAGGGGGCCCACACCCTGTCCACGAGGGTGGGGGAGGGCGCCCCTCCCCTGGGCACGCCCCCTGTCTCGTGGGCCCCCTGACGCTCCACTGACCTCAACTCCAACTCTATATATTCTGTTTTGTGGAGAAAAAAATAGAGAGAAAGTTTCATCACGTTTTACGATACGGAGCCGCCGCCAAGCCCTAATCTCTCTCGGGAGGGCTGATCTGGAGTCCGTTAGGGGCTCCAGAGAGGGGGATTCGTCGCCGTCATCATCAACCATCCTCCATCACCAATTTCATGATGCTCACCGCCGTGCGTGAGTAATTCCATCTTAGGCTTGCTGGACGGTGATGGGTTGGATGAGATTTACCATGTAATTATGTTAGTTTTGTTAGGGTTTGATCCCTAGTATCCACTACGTTCTGAGATTGATGTTGCTATGACTTTGCTATGCTTAATGCTTGTCACTAGGGCCCGAGTGCCATGATTTCAGATCTGGACCTATAATGTTTTCATGAATATATGTGACTTCTTGATCCTATCTTGCAAGTCTATAGTCACCTATTATGTGTTATGATCCGACAACCCAGAAGTGACAATAATCGGGATACTTCTCGGTGATGACCGTAGTTTGAGGAGTTCATGTATTCACTATGTGTTAATGCTTTGGTCCGGTACTCTATTAAAAGGAGGCCTTAATATCCCTTAGTTTCCATTAGGACCTCGCTGCCACGGGAGGGTAGGACAAAAGATGTCATGCAAGTTCTTTTCCATAAGCACGCATGACTACATTCAGAATACATGCCTATATTACATTGATGAACTGGAGCTAGTTCTGTGTCACCCTATGTTATAACTATTACATGAGGAATCACATCCGACATAATTATCCAATGCCTATGAGCTTTTCACATATAGTGCTTCATTTATTTACTTTTCCCTTGGTACTGTTACAGCTACTACAAAACTGCTATCTTTACTTTTGCCACTGTTATCGTTACTATCATACTACTTTGCTACTAAATACTTTGCTACACATACTAAGTTATCCAGGTGTGGTTGAATTGACAACTCAACTGCTAATACTTGAGAATATTCTTTCGCTCCCCTTGTGTCGAATCAATAAATTCGGGTTGAATACTCTACCCTCGAAAGCTGTTGCAACCCCCTACACTTGTGGGTTATCAAGACTAATTTCTGGCGCCGTTTCCGGGGTGCATAGCTCTATTCTTTGAGTCACTTGGGATTTATATCTGATAATCACTATGAAGAACTTGAAAGACGCAAGAACTAAGATTATTCCCTCAACTGCGAGGGAAGGTAAGGAACTGCCATCTAGCTCTGCACTAGATTCTCCTTCTGTTTTGAGTAAGCTTGCGACACCTAAACCTGCTACTGCTATGAATTCTGATATGTCACATGTTATTGATGATGCCACTTCTGCTATGCATGATACTTATGATGAAACTACTTCTATGCTTGATACTACTGTGCCACTAGGTGAATTTCTTGATGAACAACTTGCTAGGGTTAGAGAGAACAAAATTATTGATGATAGTGATGATGAAGGTTCTCCCCCTGATTATGAATTGCCTGTTGTTCCTGAGGGTTATGTTATGGATGAAGAAGCTGCTAGAGCTATTTTTGCTTACAAAGATAGATATGATCTTAAGAAGTTATTAGCTAAATGGAAGCAGCAATCTCTTAATGCTAGAATGAAACATGACCCTGCTTTTGCTACTTCACCTATTTGTGTTACTGATAAGGATTATGAATTCTCTGTTGATCCTGAGATAATTACCTTGGTTGAATCTGGTCCTTTTTATGGCTATGAATCTGAAACTGTTGTGGCACATCTTACCAAGTTGAATGATATAGCCACCCTGTTTACTATTGTTGAGAAGTCTCGCTACTATTATATCCTTAAGATATTTCCGTTCTCATTAAAGGGTGATGCTAAAACTTGGTTTAATTCTCTCGATCCTGGTTGTGTGCGTAGTCCCCAGGATATGATTTATTACTTCTCTGCTAAATATTTCCCCTCTCATAAGAAACAAGCTGCCTTGCGGGAAATATATAATTTTGTGCAAATCAAAGAAGAGAGTCTCCCACAAGCTTGGGGGAGGCTTCTCCGATTACTTAATGCTTTGCATGATCATCCTCTTAAGAAAAATGAAATACTTGATATCTTTTATATAATGGACTAACCGATGCTTTGAAGGACCACTTTGATAGTTGTGCTGGTTGTGTTTTCAAGGAAAGAACAATCGACCAAGCTGAATTACTATTGAATAATATGTTGACTAATGAAAATAATTGGACTCTTCCTGAGCCAACTCCTGAGCCAATTGAGCCAACTCCTAAGCCTATTCCTAAACCAACTCCGAAGAAGAGGGGTGTTCTATTTCTCAGTCCTGAAGATATGCAAGAGGCAAAGAAATCTATGAAAGAAAAAGGTATTAAAGCTGAAGATGTTAAGAATTTACCCCCTATTGAAGGAAATCCCGTCCACTAAATTTCATAGCCCATGTTTAGATGAATTTGATGACTTTATGGCTAGAGAAGAAAGTTTTAATGCTTATGTTGGTAGAGAATTAAAGAATAATGTTTTCGAGATAGGACTCTTGAGTGATTATATGGCTAGAGTTAAAGGTGAACTTAAACTCATTAGCAAATATGCTTCTATGGTTACCACTCAAGCTGAGCAAGTACTTAAATCTCAAAGTGATTTGCTTGATGAACTAAATAATAAACATGACTTTGCTGTTCGAGTGGCTACTAGAACTGGTAGAATGACTCAGGAACCTTTGTATCCTGAAGGCCACCCTAAGAGAATCGAGGAGGATTCTCAGAGAAATAATTTAGAGGCACCTAGTTCTTCTAAAAAGAAGAAAAAGGAAAATGAGAGGACTTTGCATGCTTCTAGTGAACCTGTTATAGACACACCTGAGAATATCAATAATATTTCTATCTCTGATGCTGAAACACAATCAGGTGATGAACATGAACCTAGTCATAATGTTAATGATAATGTTCATGTTGATGCTCAACCTAGCAAAAATAATGATGTGGAGGCTGAACCTGCTGTTGATCTTGATAACCCACAATCAAAGAATCAATGTTATGATAAGTGTATTTTGTTGCTTGGAAGCACGGTAGAGAAAGAGAACCATGGGTTCAGAAACCCATGCCCTTTCCTCCTAAACCATCCAGGACAAAGGATGATGAGGATTTTGAGTGCTTTGCTGAAATGATTAGAACTATCTTCTTACGTATGCGCTTAACTAATATGCTTTAATTAAATCCTTATGCTAAATATATGAAGGATATCATTACAAATAAAAGAAAGATACCGGAAGTTGAAATTTCCACCATGCTTGCTAATTAAACTTTTAAAGGTGGAATACCAACGAAACTTGGAGACCCAGGGGTACCAACTATACCATGCTCCATTAAAAGAAACTATGTTAAAACTGCTTTATGTGACCTTGGAGCTGGTGTTACTGTTATGCCCCTCTCGTTATATCGTAGACTTGAATTGAATAAGTTGACACCTACTGAAATATCTTTGCAAATGGCTGATAAATCAACTGCTATACCTGTTGGTATTTGTGAGGATGTGCCTGTTGTGGTTGCAAACATTACTATTTTAATGGACATTGTTGTTCTTGATATTCCCGAGGATGATAGTATGTCAATTATCCTTGGTAGACCCTTTTTGAATACTGCAGGGGCTGTTATTGATTGCAACAAAGCCAATGTCACTTTTCATGTTAATGGTAATGAGCATATGGTACACTTTCCGAGGAAACAACCTCAAGTTCATAGCATCAATTCTATTGGAAAAGTTCCAACTATCATTATTGGAGGTTTTGAATTTCCTCTTCCTACTGTCAAGAAAAAGTATGATATTCTTATTGTTGGGGATGTTCATATCCCCGTTGAGGTAACCTAGTGTTATTCTAAATTTCTCCGGTTCCGTGTTATTCGGAATGAGTTTGTTAACAAGACTTGATCAACCTTGTTAGTGGATTCATTTTGATGATCATGAGATTGATGAAACTAGAAGGCACAACCTTCTGTACCCTCTTCTTCCTTTCTGTTATTTAGAATAAATAAAGCAAAAATAGTATTATCTGTCTGTTTTCTAAATTATCCGTGCAATAAAAAATACCCCGAAAATAAAAGTGCTCCAAATACCCTGCAAATTTTGTATGATATTTATGGAATATTTAAGGATTTTAGGCACTAAGAACACTGCAGGGGGGCAAGCACCTGGCCACGAGGGTGGAGGGCACACCCACACCCCCTGGGCGCGCCCCCTGTCTCGTGGGCCCACGGTGGCCGTCCTCCACTTATTCCTGCACCCACACACTATTGGAAATATGCCCTAGAGGCAATAATAAATTAGTTATTATTATATTTCCTTGTTCATGATAATCGTTTATTATCCATGCTATAATTGTATTGATAGGAAACTCAGATACATGTGTGGATACATAGACAACACCATGTCCCTAGTAAGCCTCTAATTGACTAGCTCGTTGATCAACAGATGGTCTCGGTTTCCTGACCATGGACATTGGATGTCGTTGATAACGGGATCACATCATTAGGAGAATGATGTGATGGACAAGACCCAATCCTAAGCCTAGCACAAAGATCGTAGTTCGTATGCTAAAGCTTTTCTAATGTCAAGTGTCTTTTCCTTAGACCATGAGATTGTGCAACCCCCGGATACCATAGGAATGCTTTGGGTGTACCAAATGTCACAACGTAACTGGGTGGCTATAAAGGTGCACTACAGTTATCTCTGAAAGCGTCTGTTGGGTTAGCACGAATCGAGACTGGGATTTGTCACTCCGTGTGACGGAGAGGTATCTCTGGGCCCACTCGGTAGGACATCATCATAATGTGCACAATGTGACCAAGGGGTTGATCACGGGATGATGTGTTACGGAACGAGTAAAGAGACTTGCCGGTAACGAGATTGAGCAAGGTATCGGTATACCGACGATCGAATCTCGGGCAAGTACAATACCGCTACACAAAGGGAATTGTATACGGGGTCGATTGAGTCCTTGACATCGCGGTTCATCTGATGAGATCATCGTGGAACATGTGGGAGCCAACATGGGTATCTAGATCCCGCTGTTGGTTATTGATCGGATAACATCTCGGTCATGTCTGCATGGTTCCCGAACCCGTAGGGTCTACACACTTAAGGTTCGATGACGCTAGGGTTATAAACGAAGTTTGTATGTGGTTACCGAATGTTGTTCGGAGTCCCGGATGAGATGCCGGATGTCACGAGGAGTTCCGGAATGGTCTGGAGGTAAAGATTTATATATGGGAAGTCCTGTTTTGGTCACCGGAAAAGTTTCAGGTTTTTCCGATAACGTACCGGGACCACCGGGAGGGTCCCGGGGGTCCACCAAGTGGGGCCACCAACCCCAGAGGGCTGCATGGGCCAAGTGTGGGAGGGAACCAGCCCCATGTGGGCTGGTGCGCCCCCCACAAGGGGCCCAAGGCGCAAGGGAGAGTGGGAGGGGGCAAACCCTAGGGCAGATGGGCCCTAAGGCCCACCCCAGGCGCGCCTCCCCTCTCTCCCCCTCTGGCCGCCACCCAGATGGCATCTGGGGGCTGCCGCCACCATTGGGGAGGCAACCCTAGAGGGGGCGCAGCCCCCTCCCCTCCCCCTATAAATACTTGAGGCTTGGGGGCTGCCCAACACATGAGTTTCTCCCTCTATTGGCGCAGCCCTACCTCTCTTACTCCTCCTCTCCCGCAGTGCTTGGCGAAGCCCTGCTGGACTACCACGCTCCTCCATCACCACCACGCCGTAGTGCTGCTGCTGGATGGAGTCTTCCTCAACCTCTCCCTCTCTCCTTGCTGGATCAAGGCGTGGGAGACGTCACCGGGCTGTACGTGTGTTGAACGCGGAGGTGCCATCCGTTCGGCACTAGGATCTCCGGTGATTTGGATCACGACGAGTACGACTCCTTCAACTCCGTTCTCTTGAATGCTTCCTCTTAGCGATCTACAATGGTATGTAGATGCACTCTCCTTCCCCTCGTTGCTGGTTTCTCCCTAGATAGATCTTGGTGACACGTAGGAAACTTTTGAATTTCTGCTACGTTCCCCAACAGTGGCATCATGAGCTAGGTCTATTGCGTAGATTCTTTGCACGAGTAGAACACAAAGTAGTTGTTGGCGTTGATTTTGTTCAATATGCTTACCGTTACTAGTCCAATCTTGTTTCGACGGCATTGTGGGATGAAGCGGCCCGGACCGACCTTACACGTACACTTACGTGAGACAGGTTCCACCGACTGACATGCACTTGGTGCATAAGGTGGCTAGCGGGTGCCAGTCTCTCCCACTTTAGTCGGAACGGATTCGATGAAAAGGGTCCTTATGAAGGGTAAATAGCAATTGGCATATCACGTTGTGGTTTTGCGTAGGTAAGAAACGTTCTTGCTAGAAACCCATAGCAGCCACGTAAAACATGCAAACAACAATTAGAAGACGCCTAACATGTTTTTGCAGGGTATGCTATGTGATGTGATATGGCCAAAAGAATGTGATGAATGATATATGTGATGTATGATATTGATCATGTTATTGTAATAGGAATCACGACTTGCATGTCGATGAGTATGACAACCGGCAGGAGCCATAGGAGTTGTCTTTATTTATTGTATGACCTGCGTGTCATTGAACAACGCCATGTAATTACTTTACTTTATTGCTAACTGGTAGCCATAGTAGTAGAAGTAATAGTTGGAGAGACAACTTCATGAAGACACGATGATGGAGATCATGATGATGGAGATCATGGTGTCATGCCGGTGACGATGATGATCATGGAGCCCCGAAGATGGAGATCAAAAGGAGCAAAATGATATTGGCCATATCATGTCACTATTTGATTGCATGTGATGTTTATCATGTTTATGCATCTTGTTTGCTTAGAACGACGGTAGTAAATAAGATGATCCCTCATTAAAATTTCAAGAAAGTGTTCCCCCTAACTGTGCACCGTTGCGAAAGTTCATCGTTTCTAAGCACCACGTGATGATCGGGTGTGATGGATTCTTACGTTCACATACAACGGGTGTAAGACAGATTTACATACGCGAAACACTTAGGTTGACTTGACGAGCCTAGCATGTACAGACATGGCCTCGGAACACAAGAGACCGAAAGGTCGAGCATGAGTCGTATAGTAGATACGATCAACATGAAGATGTTCATCGATGATGACTAGTCCGTCTCACGTGATGATCGGACACGGCCTAGTTGACTCGGATCATGTAATCACTTAGATGACTAGAGGGATGTCTATCTGAGTGGGAGTTCATAAGATGAACTTAATTATCCTGAACATAGTCAAAAGATCTTTGCAAATTATGTCGTAAGCTCGCGCTTTAGTTCCACTGTTTAGATATGATCCTAGAGAAAATATAGTTGAAAGTTGATAGTAGCGATTATGCAGATAGTAGAAAGCTTATGTCCTTAATGGACCGCTCAGTGTGCTGAACCCCAAACGTTGTTTGTGGATGTTGCGAACATCGGACATACACGTTTTGATAACTACGTGATAGTTCAGTTAAACGGTTTAGAGTTGAGGCACCAAAGAAGTTTTTCGAAACGTCGCGGAACATATGAGATGTTTCGAGGGCTGAAATTGGGATTTCAGGCTCGTGCCCACATCAAGAGGTATAAGACCTCCGACGATTTTCTTAGCCTGCAAACTAAGGGAGAAAAGCTCAATCGTTGAGCTTGTGCTCAGATTGTCTGAGTGCAACAATCACTTGAATCGAGTGGGAGTTGATCTTCCAGATGAGATAGTGATGTTTCTCCAAAGTCATTGCCACCAAGCTGCTAGAGCTTCGTGATGAACTATAACATATCAGGGATAGATGATCCTTGAGGTATTCACGATGTTTTGACACCGCGAAAGTAGAAATCAAGAAGCAGCATCAATTGTTGATGGTTGGTGAAACCACTAGTTTCAAGAAGGGCAAGGGCAAGAAGGGACACTTCATGAAACGGCAAATCAGTTGCTGCTCCAGTGAAGAAACCTAAGGTTGAACCCAAAACCGAGACTAAGTGCTTCTGTAATAAGGGGAACAGCCACTGGAGCAGAATTACCCTAGATACTTGGTAGATGAGAAGGCTGGCAGGGTCGATAGAAGTATACTGGATATACATTATGTTAATGTGTACTTTACTAGTACTCCTAGTAGCACCAGTGTATTAAGATACCGGTCCGGTTGCTAAGTGTTAGTAATAAAAGGCTACGGAATAAACGGAGACTAGCTAAAGGTGAGATGACGATATGTGTTGGAACTGTTTCCAAGTTTGATGTGATCAACCATCGCACACTCCCTCTACCATCAAGATTAGTATTAAACCTGAATAATTGTCATTTGGTGTTTGCGTTGAGCATAGACATGATTGGATTATGTCTATCGCAATATGGTTATTCATTTAAGGAGAATAATGGTTACTCTATTTATTTGAATAATACCTTCAATGGTCTTGCACCTAAAGGAATGGTTTATTGAATCTCGATCGTAGTGATACACATTTTCATGACAAAAGATATAAGATAGTAATGATAGTACCACTTACTTGTGGCACTGCCATGTAAGTCATATTGGTATAAAACGCATGAAGAAGCTCCATGTTGATGGATCTTTGGACTCACTCGGTTTTGAAAAGTTTGAGACATGCGAACCATGTCTATTGGTGTATACGCATGAAGAAACTCCATGCAGATGGATTGTTTGGACTCTCTTGATTTTGAATCACTTGAGACATGCAAATCATACCACATGGGCAAGATGACTGAAAAGCCTCGTTTTCAGTGAGATGGAACAAGATAGCAACTTGTTGGAAGTAACACATTTTGATGTGTGCAGTCCAATGAGTGCTGAGGCATGCAGTGAATATCGTTATGTTCTCACTTCACAGATGATTCGAGTAGATGTTGAGTATATTTACTTGATGAAACACAAGTCTGAATTATTGAATGGTTCAAGTAATTTCAGAGTGAAGTTGAAGATCATTGTGACAAGAGGATAAAATGTCTATGATATGATCATAGAGATGAGTATCTGAGTTACGAGCTTTGGCACGCAATTAAGACATTGTGGAAATTGTTTCACAATTTATACCGCCTGGAACACCATAGTGTGATGGTGTGTCCGAACATCATAGTTGCACCCTATTGGATATGATGCGTACCATGATGTCTCTTATCGAATTACCACTATCGTTCATGGGTTAGGCATTAGAGACAACCGCACTCACTTTAATAGGGTACCACGTAATTCCGTTGAGATGACACCGTTTGGAGAAACCTAAATTGTCGTTTCTTAAAGGTTTGGGGCTGCGACGCTTATGTGAAAAGTTTCAGGTTGATAAGCTCGAACCCAAAGCGGATAAAATACATCTTCATAGGACACCCAAAAATAGTTGGGTATACCTCCTAATTCAGATCCGAAAGCAATAGGGATTGTTTCTTGAATCGGGTCCTTTCTCGAGGAAAAGTTTGTCTCGAGAAGTTGAGTGGGAGGATGGTGGAGACTTGATGAGGTTATTGAACCATCACTTCAACCAGTGTGTAGCAGGGCACAGGAAGTTGTTCCTGTGGCACCTACACCAATTGAAGTGGAAGCTTATGATAGTGATCATGAAGCATCGGATCAAGTCACTACCAAACCTCGTAGGACGACAAGGACGCATACTGCTTCGGAGTGGTACGGTGATCCTTTCTTGAAGGTCATGTTGCTAGACAACAATGAACCTACGAGCTATGGAGACGCGATGGTGGGCCCATAGTCCGACAAATGGTTAGAAGCCATGAAATCCGAGATAGGATCCATGTATCAGAACAAAGCATGGACTTTGGTGGACTTGCCCAATGATCGGCAAGCCATTGAGATAAATGGATCTTAAAGAAGAAGACGGACGTGGATGGTAATGTCACCGTCTATGAAGCTCGACTTGTGGCGAAGAGTTTTTTCACAAGTTCAAGGAGTTGACTACGATGAGATTTTCTCATCCGTAGCGATGCTTAAGTCTGTCGAAATCATGTTAGCATTAGCTGCATTTATGAAATCTAGCAGATGGATGTCAAAACGAGTTTCCTTACCAGTAATCGTAAGGAAAGGTTGTATGTGATACAATCAAAAGGTTTTGTCGATCCTAAGGATGCTAAAAGGTATGCTGGCTCCAGCGATCCTTCTAAGGACTAGAGTAAGCATCTCGGAGTTGGAATATGCACTTTGATAAGATGATCAAAGATTTTGGGTTTATACAAAGTTTATGAGAAACTTGTATTTCCAAAGAAATGAGTGGGAGCACTATAGAATTTCTGATGAGTATATGTTGTTGACATATTGTTGATCAGAAATGATGTAGAATTTCTGGAAAGCATATAGGGTTATTTGAAAAGTGTTTTTCAATGGAAAACCTGGATTAAGCTACTTGAACATTGAGCATCAAGATCTGTGAGGATAGATCAAAAACGCTTAATGATACTTTCAAATGAGCATATACCTTGACATGATCTTGAAGGTTTTCAAGATGGATCAGTCAAAGAAGGAGTTCTTGCCTGAGATGTAAGGTACGAAGTTAAGACTTAAAGCTCGACCACGGCAGAAAAGAGAGAAAGGACGAAGGTCGTCCCCTATGCTTTAGACATAGGCTCTACAGTATGCTATGCTGAGTACCGCACCTACTGTGTGCCTTGCCACATGTCTGGCAAGAGGGTACAAAAGGTGATCAAGGAGTGGATCACCAGATAGCGGTCAAAATTATCCTTAGAGGAATAAGGATTTGTTTCTCGATTATGGAGGAGATAAAGAGTTCGGCGTAAATGGTTACGACAATGCAAGCTTTAACACCTATCCGAATGACTCTGAGTAGCAAACCGGATACGTATAGTGGAGCAACCATTTGGAAAAGCTCCAAGTGGAGCGTGGAAGCAGCATTTACAATATGACCTAGAGATTTGAGAAGTGCATACGGATCTGAATGTTGCAGATCCGTTGACTAAAACCTCTCTCACAAGCAAAACATGATCAAACCCCAGAACTCATTGAGTCTTAATCACATGATGAAGTGAACTAGTTTATTGACACTAGTAAACTCTTTGGATGTTGGTCACATGGCGATGTGACCTATCAGTGTTAATCACATAGCGATGTGAACTAGATTATTGACTCTAGTGCAAGTGGGAGACAGTTGGAAATATGCCCTAGAGGCAATAATAAATTAGTTATTATTATATTTCCTTGTTCATGATAATCATTTATTATCCATGCTATAATTGTATTGATAGGAAACTCAGATACATGTGTGGATACATAGACAACACCATGTCCCTAGTAAGCCTCTAATTGACTAGCTCGTTGATCAACAGATGGTCACGGTTTCCTGACCATGGACATTGGATGTCGTTGATAACGGGATCACATCATTAGGAGAATGATGTGATGGACAAGACCCAATCCTAAGCCTAGCACAAAGATCGTAGTTCGTATGCTAAAGCTTTTCTAATGTCAAGTGTCTTTTCCTTAGACCATGAGATTGTGCAACTCCCGGATACCGTAGGAATGCTTTGGGTGTACCAAACGTCACAACGTAACTGGGTGGCTATAAAGGTGCACTACAGGTATCTCCGAAAGTGTCTGTTGGGCTGGCACGAATCGAGACTGGGATTTGTCACTTCGTGTGACGGAGAGGTATCTCTGGGCCCACTCGATAGGACATCATCATAATGTGCACAATGTGACCAAGGGGTTGATCACGGGATGATGTGTTACGGAACGAGTAAAGAGACTTGCCGGTAACGAGATTGAACAAGGTATCGGTATACCGACGATCGAATCTCGGGCAAGTACAATACCGCTAGACAAAGGGAATTGTATGCGGGATCGATTGAGTCCTTGACATCGTGGTTCATCCGATGAGATTATCGTGGAACATGTGGGAGCCAACATGGGTATCCAGATCTCGCTGTTGGTTATTGACCAGAGAACGTCTCAGTCATGTCTGCATGGTTCCCGAACTCGTAGGGTCTACACATTTAAGGTTCGATGACGCTAGGGTTGTAAAGGAAGTTTGTATGTGGTTACTGAATGTTGTTCGGAGTCCCGGATGAGATCCCGGACGTCACGAGGAGTTCCGGAATGGTCCAGAGGTAAAGAATTATATATGGGAAGTCCTGTTTTGGTCACCGGAAAAGTTTCGGGTTTTTCCGGTAACGTACCGGGACCACTGGGAGGGTCCCGGGGGTCCACCAAGTGGGGCCACCAACCCCGGAGGGCGGCATGGGCCAAGTGTGGGAGGGAACCAGCCCCATGTGGGCTGGTGCGCCCCCCACAAGGGGCCCAAGGCGCAAGGGAGAGTGGGAGGGGGCAAACCCTAGGGCAGATGGGCCCTAAGGCCCACCCCAGGCGCGCCTCCCCTCTCTCCCCTCTGGCCGCCACCCAGATGGCATCTGGGGGCTGCTGCCACCCTTGTGGAGGGAACCCTAGAGGGGGCGCAGCCCCCTCCCCTCCCCCTATAAATACTTGAGGCTTGGGGCTGCCCAACACATGAGTTTCTCCCTCTATTGGCGCAGCCCTACCTCTCTTACTCCTCCTCTCCCGCGGTGCTTGGCGAAGCCCTGCTGGACTACCACGCTCCTCCATCACCAGCACGCCGTAGTGCTGCTGCTGGATGGAGTCTTCCTCAACCTCTCACTCTCTCCTTGCTGGATCAAGGCGTGGGAGACGTCACCGGGCTGTACGTGTGTTGAACGCGGAGGTGCCGTCAGTTCGGCACTAGGATCTCCGGTGCTTTGGATCACGACGAGTACGACTCCTTCAACCCCGTTCTCTTGAACGCTTCCCCTTAGCAATCTACAAGGGTATGTAGATGCACTCTCCTTCCCCTCATTGCTGGTTTCTCCCTAGATAGATCTTGGTGACACGTAGTAAAATTTTGAATTTCTGCTATGTTCCCCAACACACACTCAATCTTCCTCCCAAAAAAATCCCCATCCAGCTCAAGCATGAGTTCTAGCTCATTTTGCTGAGATTTTCGATCTCCTTGCTCAAAGCTTCATTCACAAAACTGCTTTGGGAGATTGTTGCTTGAAATTTTTCAGAAGAAAGAAATATCTAGGAGAATGTACCAAGGTGGTACCTCAACAAAGAGAGGATCTAGACGTGCTATGCGCGAGCAAGACGATGAACCATCAAGGGAAGCAGAGTGCGGGCTTGTGAATGGCCGTCAGAGGATTTTATGGTCAATGCAGGCATTAAGGATGAATTTGACGCATATGTGCGTAATGCCGATCATAAAAGATAAGTGTCCTCAGTACTACCAATTGACTGATTCATCCGTGAGAAGGTTTAAATTTTCATCTTCGCGTAATTCTCAGAATGTCCTATTTGATATTTATGATGAATCTTATACCATGGACCTAGAAGATTTTACTACTGCTTGCAAACTCCTGCAGTGGGGCAATGTTATGGAACCACTCAAATCTGAATATAAAGACTTCCTTGCTAGTATCACTGTGTGAGAATCTAGGGAAATAACACAAGCCACCATAGGGAGCATTCATTTTCCAGCTATACATTTTTTTGCTCTCTTCCTTGGTAGATGCATTAACGGTAAACATGAAGCATAAGGATGGCAATTTTACCCATGGGTACGAGTACCCGTGGGTACCGTACCCGCATGGGCAGGGTATGGGCACACTTTTATACCCACGAGTAGTACCCATATCGTACCCATTAGGTCATGGGTAGGGTACGGGTATAGTCTTTTACCCACGGGTATACCCATACCCTGCACGTTTGTGAACTAATGTTAAGTTGTCGTCAATTAGTCATTAATTTGTCATGTGACTCGTCCACTCCTATTGACTTAAGAGTATGTTGTGATTTCTAAATTTTCATATTGGTCAATTACTCATCGACCTATTATTGTGATTAGATAATTGAATTTTTTTCAAATGTGCTATCAACGAGCATAAATTTGTGAACAATCTGTGTACTATTTGTCCTACCCGCTGGGTACCCAATGGGTACGGGTACCCGTCGGGTATGGGTATGGGTAAAGTTTCATACCCATGGGTACGGGTATGGGTAGAATTTTGTACCCACTGACTATACGGGTATGGGTATGGTATTGCTCTACCCTGCCCATACCCTACCCATTGCCAAGCATGTAACATGTGTGTCCCTGATCTTTGTGTCCTCAAGAGTGTTGTGCTAGGTAATAAAGATTACAACTTGGGGGCAATAGTTGCACGTAGGTTGCATAATAATGGTATATCTGGAGATTTATTTGGAGGAATTTATGCGACCCATAGTGCTAATTATCTTGGTATATCTCCACATGAGGAGGATATTGAGTAGCTTCCTGCTTAATTAGATTATGACGCGATGATCAGACATCGTTTTCTTTTGAGGAATGAGCAATTCCTCCAATATCGACTAATCTTTGACAGACGTCGCGCTGTCCATGTTACTCTTCCTGCTCCTTCCGTTTTTGATTACCAGTCAAAACAAAGATATGTTGTTACCAGGGAGGAGGCAGCCGAACAAGAGGGGAGAGCGGAGGCGGCTCGCCAACATGCCGTAGCTCAGGATGCATTGGCTACTGCATCACACTACCACCCCACTTATAACTTCGGATATCAGCTAGGCTACCCTTAGCAATAGACGAACTTAGGACAAAAGCCTAAGCTTGGGGAGTACGTATTTCTCACCGACTTTACATTCATGTTCAGACACTATTCTAGTTATCGGTGCTCATACTCTTTCATTGTATTATCCATGCTAGTTTAATTTCTATTTCTAGTTTTCTTCTTGTTTGTTTGATAAACCTTAGAAACACCAAAAAAATTAGTTAGTTTAATTTCCATGCTTGTAGTTGTAATTGAATGAAAGCCCAAAAAGATTTCTCGTTCTTCTTTTTACTTGTTGGGAGCTTTCCCGTGTAAGTAGTTTTATTTTCTCTTCTTTCCTTTGGGGGTCGAGAGTAGAAGACCATATTGAAAATGTTTAGTGGCTCTCATATGCATGATTGTTGATTTAACCTAGAGACCATATTACTTTGTCTTCTCTCCTGAATTGAATGCTTGCAGATTCCAGCTTAGTCCAAAGCACGTGCACCATTATTATTATACACACCATTCGGTCATGCAAGTGGAAGGCAAAAATGATGATATATGATGGACTGATTGAGATGAGAGAAGCTGGTATGAACTCGACCTCTGTTGTTTTTGTA
Organism: Triticum dicoccoides; assembly: GCF_002162155.2. NCBI lineage: Eukaryota > Viridiplantae > Streptophyta > Magnoliopsida > Poales > Poaceae > Triticum > Triticum dicoccoides. The sequence continues at coordinate 741,037,718 of NC_041393.1, read as the reverse complement.
AATATGATGAGTTCATCGTTCCTGATTCAGCCTATTATGAAGTAAACATATTTGCAATGACATTTAGTGACTATAGTTGCTTATGCCATGCTTAATTAGCTAGGAGCTTACAATGGTTTACCTTGCATGCCAACAAGCTATTAAAATGATTGTGATGTGGTATGATGGGATGGTATCCTCCTTTGAATGAATTGAGTGACTCGGCTTGGCACATGTTCACGCATGTAGTTGAAACAAATCAACATAGCCTTCATGATATTTATGTTCATGACTGTTGTCGCTCTCTCAGTTGGTCGCTTCCTAGTCTTTTCCTAGCCTTCACTTGTACTAAGAGGGAATACTGCTTGTGCATCCAAATTCCATAAACCCCAAAGTTATTCCATATGAGTCCATCATACCTTCCTATATGCGGTATCTACCTGTCGTTCCAAGTAATTTGTATGTGCCAAACTCCAAACCTTCAAATGAAATTCTGTTTTCTATGCTCAAGCAGCTCATGTTTCAACTAGGGATGTCTGTATCTTCCATGCAAGGTGGGTTCTTATCAAGGGGAGTGGACTCCTCTCCTCATTCACGAGAAAATGGCAGGTAACCGGGATGCCCAGTCCCATGATTAAAAAGATCAAAGGAAACCAAAATAATTAAACAAAACTCCCCCAGGGCTATTGCTAGTTGGAGTCACTCGTTGTATCGAGCAGGCCATAGATCGATGCTTGTTGGTGGTGGGGGAGTATAAACTTTACCATTCTGTTTGGGAACCGCCTATAATGTATGTAGCATGGAAGATATCGAGATGTCATAGTTGTTGCATTGACAGTGACAGTATACCGCTCAAAATGTTATTCATCTCTATTTTAAAATCAAGCTCTAGAATCTCTACAAATCCCTTCTTCCCTCTGCGAAGGTCCTATCTATTTACTTTTATGTTGAGTCATCACCTTCTTATTAAAAAGCACCCGCTGGAGAGCACACTGTCATTTGCATTCATTACTATTAGTTTATATTGGGTATGATTTGACTGGATCACTTTTACCATGAATTACAATGTTTAGTCAGTCCTTGATCTTTAAAGGTGCTCTGCATTTATATTTTGCAGTCTCCGAAAGGGCTAGCGAGATACCATCTTGTTATATCATATTATGATTGTTTTGAGAAAGTGTTGTCATCCGAGCTTTATTATTATTGCTCGCTAGCTGATTATGCAATTGATATGAGTAAACATGAGACCTAAGTGTTATTGTGAATATGGTTAGTTCGTAATCTTTGCTGAAAACTTGAATGCTGGCTTTACATATTTACAACAACAAGAGCAAACAGAGTTTGTAAAAGTTTTTCTTTATCACTTTCAGTTTATCAACTGAATTTCTTGAGGACAAGCAAAGGTTTAAGCTTGGGGAAGTTGATACGTCTCCAACGTATCTACCTCCAAACACCTTTGCCCTTTTTTTGGACTCTAACTTGCATGATTTGAATGAAACTAACCCGGACTAGCGTTGTTTTCAGCAGAACTGCCATGGTGTTGTTTATTGTGCGGAAAACAAAAGTTCTCGGAATGACCTGAAAATCCAAGGAGATAACTTTTGCAAAATATAAAAAATACTCGCGAAAGAATCAAGGCCAGGGGGCCCACACCCTGTCCACGAGGGTGGGGGGCGCGCCCCCTGTCTCGTGGGCCCAGTGACGCTCCACCGACCTCAACTCCAACTCTATATATTCCGTTTCATGGAGAAAAACACCAGAGAGAAAGTTTCATCGCGTTTTACGATACGGAGCCGTCGCCAAGCCCTAATCTCTCTCTGAGGGCTGATCTGGAGTCCGTTCGGGGCTCCAGAGAAGGGGATTTGTCGCTGTCGTCATCATCAACCATCCTCCATCACCAATTTTATGATGCTCACCGCCGTGCGTGAGTAATTCCATCATGGTCTTGCTGGACAGTGATGGGTTGGATGAGATTTACCATGTAATCAAGTTAGTTTTTTTAGGGTTTCATCCCTAGTATCCACTATGTTCTGAGATTGATGTTGGTATGACTTTGCTATGCTTAATGCTTGTCACTAGGGCCCGAGTGCCATGACTTCAGATCTAAACCTGTTATGTTTTCACGAATATATGTGAGTTGTCGATCCTATCTTGCAAGTCTATAGTCACCTATTATGTGTTATGATCCGACAACCTGGAAGTGACAATAAACGGGATACTTCTCGGTGATGACCGTAGTTTGAGGAGTTCATGTATTCACTATGTGTTAATGCTTTGGTCCAGTACTCTATTAAAAGGAGGCCTTAATATCCCTTAGTTTCCATTAGGACCCCGCTGCCACGGGAGGGTAGGACAAAAGATGTCATGCAAGTTCTTTTCCATAAGCATGTATGACTATATTCGGAATACATGCCTACATTACATTGATGAACTGGAGCTAGTTCTGTGTCATCCTATGTTATAACTATTACATGAGGAATCACATCCGACATAATTATCCATCACTGATCCAATGCCTACGAGCTTTTCACATATTGTGCTTCGTTTATTTACTTTTCCGTTGGTACTGTTACAACAACTACAAAACTGCTATCTTTACTTTTGCCACTGCTACCGTTACTATCATACTACTTTGCTACTAAATACTTTGCTGCAGATACTAAGTTATCCAGGTGTCATTGAATTGACAACTCAACTGCTAATACTTGAGAATATTCGTTGGCTCCCCTTGTATCGAATCAATAAATTTGGGTTGAATACTCTACCCTCGAAAGCTGTTGCGATCCACTAGACTTGTGCGTTATCACACACAGGGTCATGAAATGGAGAATATCACCCTCAGCCTCCATGGCTCTGAGCTGCACAGCTGGCACTTGAGGAACCGGCTACAGTCAAGATTGAATCCTAGTCAATAACACTTCCTTGCCCTCATGGTTGAACTCGAGTGTTTTGTTCGCCCAATCCACCCACATAGGTCCACATTTCTCTAACCAATCCATTCTGATGACCATGTCATAGCACCCCAAAGATAGCACTTGCAAATCAGACTAAAAAACTTGCCCTTGTGCCTTCCACTTGCATCGCGGCAAGATGCATGTGCATGATAACGTGCCCCCATCAGTTCTCTTCACAGGTACTGGAGCCAGCGACTGCACTTTGACTTGCATCCCCGCGACACTTTGCTCGCTGATGAAGCTATGAGAGCTGCCAGAGTCGACCAGAATCAGCACCTCCATGCCCTCAATTCGTTCCAGCAACCGTACTGTACACGGTGTAGTTTGTCCTATCGTGGCCAGCTTGGAAATGGATATCAACACCTCCTCCTGGCCTTCATCATCGTGCTGTTGTTGCTCTGGGTACTCGGCTTGAAGTAGCTCCAAGAGCTCCTCGACGACGTGGAGCTGGATGGTGGGTGCACATTGGTGAACCTGCCCCCACCGCTCGCCACACTTGAAGCAAACCCCGCGGGCGCGGCGATAATTCCTGAGCGCTGCCACCCGATCGTCTCCGCGGCCTGCCCGCTCTGGAGCATGTGCTGCTTCCTGGCCTTTGCGATCTTCTGCAGCCACCGACACGCATGGTGGTTGTTGGTGTTGTTGCGGTGCGCCGACGACCCCGATGGGAAGACGTGGTATGTGCGGCCCCCCGCCCTCTTGTCGCCGGTGATCGCGACGGGGGATCGCTTCCATCACTTCCTCCTACAAGGAAGCCAAAGAGAAGGCGGAGTACAAGTCCTTTGGCTGATGTAATAACACACCCACACGAATTTCTTGTTTAAGCCCTTCTAGAAATTGTATGGTAAAAAACACATGATCAAAAGCAGGGTTGTGCGCAAGCAAGGGATGCATGATTTCCTCAAACTGTAACATGTACTCGTGCACTGTGCCATTTTGCTTCAGCAGACGGAACTGCCGAAGATGAACTTGATATTCTTCCCTCCCAAACGTCATGCCTAAGGCTGCACAGAGTTCTTCCCAACTCATAGACCCACTCCTAGACTCCTGCAGTTGCAGCCAGCGCGCGGCACTACCCGTGAAGTGCAAGGTAGCGATGCGAACCCACAGATCGGGCTACACTCCATGCACATCAAAGTATTTCTCGCATCTGGTTCTCCAGAATTGCGGATTTTCCCCATCAAACGCCGGAAAATCGAGGTTAGGCAACGACCAATTAGGGAAATGTGTCATGGGCGGGTCGATCTGATGCGGTATGGGCGAATCTGATGCGCAAACATCAGTCAGAGCATGAGAATTGGCCAAGGATTCTCCTTTAACAGAGGTGGCAACTAGGTGGTGACCACCCCGTGTGCCGAGCCCCCGGTGATGTCGATCTCACCGTGGCCTAACGGCCTGTGGTGCTCGGCAGTGTCTGGCGCCGAAGCCGGTCGTACCACCGCGTCGCCCTCCGGGATCGGATCCGGAGGCGCTGCCAGGGCCGTGTGTAGCGCGATGTGCCCCACTTGCGTGCGCACCTCGTCGACTTGTTGTTGGAGATGCGTGACCGATGGCCTCCACAGTTCCAGCGACTGCTGGATCGCATCGAGGCGGGCCTCATTGGCCAACCGCCCGTCGTGGACGACCTTGGCGAGGGCCGCGATTTTCTCCTCCACCGCCGCTGCTTGCTGCACCTGCTTTGTCTAGTAACGTGGCTTGGGGTAGGCGGTCTCCAGATCGACGGGCTGGACCTGTAATACCAGATGTAAGGGGACCGATCTAGCCTACGGATCTGAGAGGGGAGATGCGAAGGGAGTAGGTGAGACGAAGGGAGAGGATGGGGATAAGGAGGAGGAAGATCAGCTTCTCTCCGTTTGGTTTGACTAAATCACATCATAGTTTACAACTGGCCACACTTGGCCCCTTTAATACACCACACGACTCAGCTACTCCTCCTGGCTCATTCCTTTCTTGGCTAGTTTGGTTCCTGGCTGATCTGGGTCGCTGATCATGGGTCCCACCATTACAGTGGGGGTCTAGAGTTCCAACCTAGTCGGTAACGTACAAGGTGGACGTGTTGTAGACTACCTCTAAATTTGTTGGAGTATATATCAAGGCTACGGAAGCTTCCGTTTATACATCATGGGCCACCTAGATTTGGCCCAGTGGTAAATTGACATGGGGTCCTCGGCCCGGCCCACCTAGACGCGAGATGACGTGGTGAGTGACCCCCAATCCGGGGAGAGCCTCTGATTGGGCCATACCCTATTTGACGCTTGTTATCATCAGAACGTTGTGCCTTCGCTAGGGAGAGCCTCCGGTTGGGACAACCCACGCACCGGATTTGTGTTCTGTCCATTGATGCTGCTTCGTAGTTGTTTCGTGTGTTTCCCTTTGTTTTCTTCTGTGGTTTATTGCTTCTAGGTTTTTTAATGTCTTGTCTGGTTTTCAGTTGTTTTCATCAGTTTCTTTTTTCTGTTCCTTTCTCCTTTCGATTTCGACCTTTTCGTTTATTTTCTTTTATGTTTTCACTTCTTCTTCTCTTTTTTTTGTGTTATATAAAAAGTTAATCGCGTATTAAAAAAATTCTCATGGTATTGAAAAAATGTTTCACCGTATATTATAAAAAAGTTTACCATGCATTATAAAATTTTCATCGTGTATAAAAAATTTTTTATTCCTATATTTAACAAAATGTTCACAATATATTAAGAAAAATTTCGACGTATTTGAATTTTTTTCAATGTGTACTTCAAAATGTTCAGTATCTATCACAAAAATGTCAAGTCTGTGTTTGAAAATTGTTCAGCGTATTATTATAAAAATGGTCAATATGTATTCAAAAATTGTTCGCCGTATGTTAAAAACCAAGTATTACTTTTGTACTGTTTTGGATTACACAGGAATCATTTCTTTCTCCTAAAGCATGTAACATTGTTTTTGTGCATTCATTCCTTAGGATGATGTTCAAGCCTTCGATAGAAGTTCTTATAAGACTAGTTAATTCTATAGACAACGAAATTAAACTACCACTGCTGAAATCATTCGTCCACCAACATGTAAATCCTCTTATCCCTAGTTTTATTATCCTGTACCCATTAACCTTCTTGTAGTTTTGATATCTTTTTCTTTTCTGTTTGTTATGATTTTTTGGGGCCTAATTTTTTTATATTCATCAGGGATTCCGCATATTCAAATGGATCTGAAGAAGGAACATATTTTCCTCGGAATTGCAACTACTGTAGTAGTACATATACCTACTTCCGCTGATATTATAAGAAACCTACTTTTGCCCCTAGTATTTTTTGTTTGCACTTGATTATGTTTTTTTCCAACAGGTAATAAACATAAAAAAAATCTGTTACAAGTTCAGAGAGAGCTTGATGAACAGATATACAAGTGGATCATTTTCAAATTCAAACAATGCCAACAAATATCTTCCCACTTGTGAAACTAATTTTTCTTTAACAACATGTATTCCATTTTTGCTGATTGTTCTGCTCGTACGAATTGGTTGGCCCATTGTTCTGTTCTGCTTTTTTTTCTCTGTTTTCTTTCTTTTTGTCATTTTTTGTTTTTTCTCTATTTTATTTTTTATTATAGTTTTCTTTTTTGTTTTCAAATTCACAAATTTTATAGTTTCATAAATTATTTTAAATCATGAATTTTGTTTTCAATTCATGAACTTTTCTGCAAATTGTGAACATTTGTTAAACTTTGTGACCATTTTTCTAATTTTAGAATACTTTCTAAACTCGCATTGTCCTTCGCAATTCATGAACATTGTTTGAATTTATGATTTTGTTTTTGCAATGATGAACATATTTTTGAAATTTTGCACAATTTCCAAACTCACAAACATTTTTCAAAATTAGTGAACAAAATCGAACATATAAACATTTGGTATATTACATTCACGTAACTCACCTGTTTCATTTGGAATAGATTCAGGCATCTCATACGCTTTTCTTCCACCAAACGTATGAGTGCTTACGCCCTATCGCAGACTATTTATTTGGGTCATGTGTGATCAACCCATCCTCTTATCCCTAGTTTTATTATCCTGTATCCATTAACCTTCTTGTAGTTTTGCTATCCTTTTTTTCTGTCTGTTATGATTTTTTGGGGCCTAATTTTGTTAATATTCATCAGGGATTCCGCATATTCAAATGAATCTGAAGAAGGAACATATTTTCCTCAGAATTGCAACTACTGTAGTAGTACATAAATCTACTTCCGCTGATATTACAAGAAACCTACTTTTGCCCCTAGTATTTTTTGTTTGCACTTGATTATATTTTTTTCCAACAGGTAATAAACATAAATAAATTTGTTACAAGTTCAGAGAGAGCTGGACGAACAGATATACAAGTGGATCACATTTTCAAATTCAAACAATGCCAACAAATATCCTCCCATTTGTGAAACTAATTTTTCTTTAACAACACGTATTCCGTTTTTGCTGATAGTTGTCGCAAATCAATGTTTTTGCCGATTCTTCTTGTCTGTGAATATTGTTCAACAAAAAAAGATTCTACCATGCTTGTGGCCAACTTATATATATATATATATATATATATATATATATATATATATATATATATATAATCTTGCCGCAAATTCAGAACTAGGCAAATTTTGTTCAAATTCAGAAAAATATATTGTACTAAAAGTTGAAACAGTCAGCAAACAAGTGGTAGGTACAGTCATTTTTGGGAACAATTTATTGTACTAAAAGTTGCTGATTCCTTTTACTCTTCAAAAGGTCTCCACTTAAGCCACGAAACATTCAGGAAACAGGTGAGTTTTGGTCCAGCAAACAACAACGCACACATTCCCGAAATCGTCAGGAAATAGCCACCTCAATATTCGAATAAAACTCCGAGAGAAACTAAGCTAGCGGGCCACCAAGGAGCCAGCCCGCAAACACCCTCTAAGCAAAAGGTCCTCATTTTGATGCTAACTAGCGTCGAGCAGGGACTCTCCCAATCCGGGACACCACCTGAGGGAGTCCTGGATTAGGGGGTATCCGGACAGTCAGACTGTAAACATCGTCCGGACTATTGAAGCGTGAAGATGCAAGACTCAAGACTTCGGCTCGTGTCTGGATGGTACTCTCCTTTGCGTGGAAGACAAGCTTGGTGATCCGGATATTATATTTCCTTCCTTGTAACCGACTCCATGTAAACCCTTGCCCTCTCCGGTGTCTATATAAACCGGAGAGGATGGTCATTAGAAGGCCGATCACAATTACAATCATACCATCATAGGCTAGCTCTTAGGGTTAACCCCTACGATCTCGTGGTAGATCTACTCTTGTACTACTCATATCTTCAATATTAATCAAGCAGGAAGTAGGGTTTTACCTCCATCGAGAGGACCCGAACCTGGGTAAACATTGTGTCCCTTGCTTCCTGTTACCATCAGTCTAAGACGCACAGATCGGGACCCCCTACCTGAGATCCACCGGTTTTGACACCGACATTGGTGCTTTCATTGAGAGTTCCTCTGTGTCGTCGCTTCGAGGCTTGATGTCGTCTTCAATCACCGACAACACGGTCTAGGGCGAGCCTTTTCTCCCCGGACTGATCTTCGTGTTCGGTGGCTCCGCACTCCGGGCCAATTTGCCTGGTCATCTGGAGCAGATCGAAAGCTACGCCCCTGGCCACCAGATCTGGTTTGGAAACTTGAACTACACGGAGGATATTCACGGAGACTTGATCTTCGATGGATTCAGCCCTGTGCTAGGAGCGCCGGACAGTCACGACGAGCACGGCCTAGACCTACTGTCGGACAATGCTCGGAACATCATCCCTGCAATAGCCCCGGATCTAAATCCAGAACAGGTTGCGTTGCCCAAGGACGGAGGAGTAGAACCCGCCCTGCAGGCCGCATACTCATCGGCGTTGGAGCCGAACATAGGTCTCACCTCGGTTGAGGCCTGTAACCTCGAGCCCCCAGACTCGTATCCGGTTGTTGGCCCCTGTCCGCATACCCTCGAGACAGTCGGGCCAGGTTGGGCTCCGGTAATGGAGTTTACCGCTGCGGACATCTTCCAGCACTCGCCCTTTGGCGACATGCTGAACTCATTAAAGTCTCTCTCTTTGTCAGGAGGCTTGGGGCCAAACTATGTCCGGCCTGAGTGGGAAGCAGGCGACGAAGGAACTCATGTCCTCATGGACGGCGGCAGTAGTCTCAATGTAATATACGAGGACACTGTTCGCAGAATGGGCATAAACCCATCCAGGATTATCCAAAGCAACACCACCTTTGAAGGGGTGATACCTGGCCTTGAAGCCCACGGCAGGGGCTCTGTTGTGCTGGAAGTAACATTCAGCTCCCCAGGTAACTCCAGAAGCGAAGAACTACTCTTCACCATCGCACCCTTCCAAAGCAGCTATCACGCATTGCTTGGAAGAGCGGCATGCTCCCGCTTCAACGCATTGCCTCAGTATGGCTACCTTACACTAAAGATGCCCGGTCCACCTGGTGTCATCACCGTTAGCGGAATCACAGAGCGCTCCTCATGCGTAGAGGACCACGCGACGGTCCTGGCGGCCGGACTATAAGCGGCCTCCAATAAAAAAAACATGACTGGTCATTACGACCACCGACTCGGTTGGACGAGTCCGGTAGCCTGGATACAACTGAACCAGGGCACCGTACATATAATCCCATAGCGGATACCAGGGGCTATAAATATTTAATGCAGCCCCACATCTGGCTCAACCTTACTGGCAGGCCAATATCTAACACTTCTATTATTAATCGCATACTTACGTTGTACTCTCCTACGAGTTTTCTTTTCTCCATAGACAACGTTCACGCGATACCCTTCCAGGATACGGCACGACGGAGACAAAGGCGCAGACGTGCAGCAGGGCCCAATGCAACAGGTTTCTTTTTAGATTAAGCCCCTGTGTAAACCTTTTCTACTGCCTCTTGTTGTTTAACTATCCCATGGGTTCCATACCCACAGAGGATACTGCCGCTATTGGCTTTTCGCCACGACAGATTAAAACACTCGTACCTGGAAATTTAGGGCTTATAATAGGCTCTCGTCAGCCTATTTTCTTTTACAAAGACTGAATACCCTCGGGAGTGTTCGGCGTCACGAGTTTGGCCGTATATGCATCAGCTCTGAATCATGTCTTTGGTCAAATGTTGGGTTTCCCAGCTCCTGGGTTTGCCGCCTTACGTTTCGTTATTATCGGCCAAGGCAGGCCAAAGGAGAACTACTGCGATTGTGCCCTGGTTATTCCGGATGAGCGTCTCAGTAGAGAAAGCCGAAAATTGACTGTCATGATACAGTGAGAGACTGTTCAACCACTCAAAGACTCACCGGAATCTCTAAGGATTCCTCCGCATTAACGAAGGGTCGTTTCCCGGCCATGTACAGACGCGCCCGTATTCGGATGCACGTGAATGTACCAGGGGCTACATAGTAGCCCCACCATTAGACTCACATGGCTAAGTGAAAGTGTTACAACTATATAGTCCGGTTGCCTAGTTCGACGTGCGATCACATCCTTAATGGACCAAGACGTTGGATCAAGTGTGATTAAGCATATTTTTCGTGAACACCCCCGCATTGTATGCGTGGGGGCTGAAGCCAATGACTGCTATCTTTCGGACTACTTATACATATAAAAACGGCCGTACAGGGGACACAATCATATTTTCAGGCAAAAAGTATAAATATAGCCTTATAATCAAAATAAGCATTGTTTTTTACAATGTTTCAACTTATCACTCGAAGAGGACATTCTTCGAGCACTGCGCCTCTATTAGGCAGGCACCTTCTGTGACCCGCGCCAAGTAGTGCTCGGCCGAATATTGGCCGCCCACCGGATCTTGGGTCGCTATAATGGTGGCCTCCATATCCGTCCAATAGGTTTTAACGCGGGCAAGAGCCATCCGCGCTCCATCTATGCACGCCGACCTCCTCATGGCGTCAATCCGAGACACGACCCCAAGGAATTGCTGCACCAAACCAAAGTAGCTGTCCGTCTTAGGCCCCTTTGTCCAAAGATGGTCTATTACAGACCGCATTGCAAGCCTGGACAGCCTGTAGAGCTCGGCCATAGCAGCCATCTTCTCATTCAACGGCAGCGGACGAGTGGGAGCATGGAACTGCGACCAGAAAAGCTTCTCCACTTCTTTATCACCTTGACCCTCGAAGAACTTAGCAGCGTCCGCTGTACTATTCGCCAAGTCCACATATGCGTCTGCAGAACTCTAGCGCCCATCTAGGGGAGCATACTTCGGATCCAAAAACCTTGTCCGCAGTAAGTAGGAGCCCCCAGCCACGATTTTGTCGGCCTGTTGGAGCTCCTCCCGTATACCCCGGACTTCGGTCCGCATCTCCTTGGCAGCATTTAGTGCCTTGTCCAGCTCGGCCTAACTAGCCTTATTCTCCTTTTCAAGGAGTACATACTGGTCGGCGGCATTTTTCAACTCCTCAGCAATTTCGGCTATTTTTTCCTCGCTTCGGCGATGAGCAGCCTGTTCGGCTCTCACTTCTTCGTCCGCCTTTAGGGCAGCCGCATTGCTAGCCCGAGCTTGTTCCTTGGCCTGAGCAAGTTCCGCCCTCAGGGCCGACACGGCAGTAGCACCATATGTAGTGCAAACACATCGCATTAACATTATGCCACTCTCGCATTTTCCTATACAACATAATAAGGGAAGCAGAGCACATACCCTGTGACTCCTCCAGCCGTTTGTTCACCAGCGTGATATTGGCATCAATAGATCCGATCTGCCTCCTCAGTTCGGCAACTTCAACAGACTGGTCGGCTGCCGGATCCTTATATACCTGCGCACATGTACGGCACAAGCATTACTATATGATCCCCCGTTTGCCGCCTATGGCGGGCAACCAGAGTCTCAGGGGCTACTATCCATAGGGACCACACCTAGAGCGTGCTTCATAACCAAAAATTGTGCATTTTTCACTACATACCTCAAAGCCTTTGAGCAAGCTTGTAAATGCCTCATTCAAACCGCTTGTAGCGGATGAAATTTTCGTGAGAACCGTGCTCATTAAAGAGCGGTGCTCCTTCGAGAGCACGGCTCGCTCCATAAGGCCCGTCAGTATGTCCGGCCGGACATCAAACTGTGCCGAACCCTTCTCATCGCCCCCCGTGGGAGCCAAACGCTCCGGGCTCAGGGCGACTGACGTGTTCGCCTCCGGCTCCGGCAGATCCGGACTCCTCCGTGATGACACCTCAGTGTCGCCTGCTTCATGAGGCGGAGAGGTGGGTGGGGTCTCACTCTCCATCATCTTCGAAAGAAGATCTCCCGAAGACGAACTCCGTTGAGAAGAGTTGCCCACCGGACTGCAAAAGACGAAGTCCCGGTTATGGATCTCGGAGAAACACTATACCTTCGAATTAATGAATAACTTACGGCTCGGTGGAGGGCTGGCCCGTTGGTGGGCATGACGCGGTGAGGGTGCCCGTCGCGGCAGAGCCGCCTAGTGATACCTTCTTCCCTTGCTTGGGCATCTCCACCTCCAAGTCTTCGGGGGCGGCCATCTTCCTCCTGCGTGGGGAAGAGGCTTTAACCTCCCCTTCCCGACTATCCTCCATAGGAGAAGTAGCGTATCACCCGGTCTGGATGCGCAGGGTGTGAAGTTCGGCTTCACTGCCCTTTCCTTCGCCTTTCCTTGAGGGGATTTTGCTGAGCACCCGGCCAAGCATCTTGGCAATGGTTGGACCAGGCAAGCCTTCAGGATGTGGCACTGGACAGCTCACTCTCTCCGCCTTGTTGAGCCATTCCTGGCCGTGGAGGGATTTTCAGAATGATAGTTATGATAAATATAAATGAAGTGTCCATCTTTAAGGTTACTTACTTGGGCATCTAGGCGATTGCAGCTTAGGCCCGCATCCTCGGTGGTCTCTGGACACTTTACTTGTGGTCCGAAGAATAATTTACACATCCCTTCGAGCTTCAGGCCGAAGAAGTGCTTAATAGTCCGCGGACCCTCCGGATTAAATTCCCACATCCGGAGAGGCCGAAGTTTGCACAGCAACATCCGTCGGATTCGCATCACTTGCATTATGCTGACAAGATTTATGTCCTTCTCAATAAGCTCCCGAATGCGATTCTGAAGTTCTGGTACATCGCCAGTAGGCCAATAATTCCGTCCTACGTCGGTCCAAGACGCCAACTGTGATGGAGGGCCCGAGCGGAACTCGGGGGGCGGCTACCCACTTTGTGCCTCTGGGAGCTGTAGCATAAAACCACATCCGTTCCCATACATCGGATACTTCCGGGAAAGAACCCTCTGGCCATGGGGCATCAGTGTTCCTGCTTATTATGGCACCTCCGCACTCTGCATGTCGCCCCTCGATCATCTTCGGCTTCACATTAAAGGTCTTGAGCCATAAGCCGAAGTGTGGGGCGACGTGGAGAAAGGCCTCGCACACGATAATGAACGACGAGATATGGAGGATGGAGTCTGGATCCAGATCATGAAAATCCTAGAACATGAGCCCCCTCACAAAGGGGTCGAGGGTGAGGCCCAGGCCTCGGAGGAAGTGAGGAATGAACACAACGCTCTCATTGGGCTCCGGCGTGGGGATGACTTGCCCCGGAGCACGAAGCTGTGCTGGATATCAGCAGTCAGGTATCCGACCTCCCTAAGCTTCGTAATGTCCTCCTCTTGAATCGAGGGGGCCACCCACCGGCCTTTTGCGTCGGATCCGGACATGTTGGAGGATTCGGGTTGTTGGAGCTTGGATCTTGGGTGTTAGAACTCGAGGTGCAAGAAGGAGCATGGGAGGTGGAAAAGAGGCGTAGGCCTTGACCCCTTTATAAAAGGGATGAACATCAAGAGTCCTCAGCGTGACCACTTGAGACTTATCTAAAATACACGGAGTCATAACAACGGTTGCCGTAGGGTCACACATGCCCATATTGATGAAAGATCCCGTAATAAGAGGAGCACGATCTCTGATTTGGCAGGATGTGCCAATAAAACCGCCTCGCAACGCGAGTCGAGGTGGAGCAGGAAACGCCGGTTCGTGTTGGACTAGGCCACGATGCAAGGGCACGACGTACAAACATCGCTAGCAGAACGGGTTTATGCTATGTTCCCTACAATGGTGTGTGAAGATCATTTTGCAGACCCGGACACGGCCTACGTGTTCTATAATAACCTTTGAGTATTCGGAAGGAGTAACCCGCCTTGCAATGCCGAAGACAAGACACCGCGCCGAACTCATCGTCATTGAATCCTGGTTCAGGGGCACCTAAGGGAGTCCTCGATTAGGGGGTATCTGGACAGCCGGACTGTATACATCGTCCGGACTATTGAAGTATGAAGATACAAGACTCAAGACTTCGGCTCATGTCCGGATGGTACTCTCCTTTGCGTGGAAGACAAGCTTGGTGATCCGGATATTATATTTTCTTCCTTGTAACCAACTCCATGTAAACCCTAGCCCTCTCCGGTGTCTATATAAACCGGAGAGGATGGTCCTTAGAAGGCCGATCACAATTACAATCATACCATCATAGGCTAGCTCTTAGGGTTAGCCCCTACGATCTCGTGGTAGATCTACTCTTGTACTACTCATATCTTCAATATTAATCAAGCAGGAAGTAGGGTTTTACCTCCATCGAGAGGGCCCGTACCTGGGTAAACATTGTGTCCCTTGCTTCCTGTTACCATCAGCCTAAGACGCACAGATCGGGACCCCCTACCCGAGATCCACCGGTTTTGACACCGACACCACCCACAAGCTGCTCGATGCAATGCTCCATAGAAAGAGTGCTGGGATGAAGAGGATCATGTCGTCAATCATAGGAGGGGCCTGCATCTCCTCTGCCACCTTAGCTTGTCAAACTTTTTTGTGGTTGGTATTTTCCACATCAGCCCAACGGGTTGGTTCAAATTGTCTGCTATTTTCATACCAAATTAGACAATCAATGCTATCCGTTATTTGTTAGGCATAAAGATGGTGGTTCCTTGTGCCCTGACCGGAAAGTGCTAATATGTTTCCTTGTGAGCCCTTCTTTTTTTTGCGAGAAAAAAACTTGTGTTACTCAATGATCAGGTTCTTACAATCCTCATGGGCAATCCTCAACACATCCTCAGGTCCCGAACCAACCCACGTCATTGTGCGACCTTCTATTCTAGCAAATTTAGCGAGACTATCACTCGCTTTATTCTAACAGCGAGGAGCAAGAGTAATACAAGACTGCCTAAGGCTTAACAAATTTTTTATTTCTTCTATCAAAGAAGCATAAACGGAACGATTCACTTTGCCACTAGAAATCATCTCCACCGCCATGCTCGAGTCCATTTCAATTTCAATCAGAAGATGAGAATGTTGGACTGCAAAGGATATCCCTTCCATACAGGCACATAATTCAGCTTCTAGGGCATCTCTACACGAGTACAGTGCTCTGCACGCTGAGAATATAATGTTTCCGTGAGCATCACGCAATAACATCCCAGCTCCAGCACCGCCATCAGCCGAAAAGGACCCATCCGTGTTGAGCTTAACCCAACCATGTTGTGCCGGTTTCCAAGATGCATCAGCGGCAGGGGCATGCACATGTGATTCAGAACTTAGGTCAAAATTGATGTTCTGGTTCCCTTTTGTCAGGTCCATATGGGTGTTTTCTTTAATACAGAACAAACTGGACATATAATCCTGTAGAAACCTCTTTGAGACGGCCATGATCGTGGCGGGTTTTGAGTGCGTTACCTCGTTCCGGACGTACCAGCTTCTCCAAAATATGAGTAACACCATACTTCTCTACACATCTGTAAGAGGCGCCAAAAACTGCAGCAGCCACCCCTTGCCGGTCGGTACCACTGATTCAAGTGGTGGTAGACACCACTCCTCGGCCATGACTAGATATAAATCTCTCACGAACTGGCATCTCACAAAAGGATGGAAATTGTCCTCTTCTTCTGTCCCACAAACTGGACATATACTAGATGTTTCAAGCCCAATTTTGTACTTATTTCTCCAAGTCGGCAGTGAGTCCGTCGCTAGTTTCCAGGCAAAATTCTGCACCGTTGGCGGTACTTTGCACTTCCATATATATTGCCAGCACTTCCTACTTCCTTCAGGCGCAGAACTGGACGCCACAGTAGATCCCCTGTGGATTTCATCGAAGGCTAAAGCATATGCGGATTTCACTGTGAAAGCTCCCAGTTTCCCGGGGCCCCAAGCAATGACGTCTTCCCCAAGTCTCGGCGAAGCCCTTATTTTCAGAATCTCATCAACGTCAGCTTGCATAAAGTACCGTTGCAGCAAATCCAAATTCCATGACCCATTAGCATTTAACAGCCCAGAAACGTATCGTATACGAGAGCGGCCTTGTAAAGATACAGGTTTATATGAGTAGGGCCTTGGGATCCAATTGTCCCTCCACACTCTAATGCTCTGCCCATTTCCAACTCTCCAAATCAGCCCTTTCTTTAACAACTCAAGACCGTGGCTTATAGCTTGCCAAGAGGAGGAAGCATTGCCTGAAAACACCGTATCAACTAGATTACCATGAGGGTAATATCGATCTTTTAGAAGTTAGGAACATAAACTATCTGGTCTAGTTACCAAACGCCACGCTTGGCGAGCCAACAATGCCTGGTTGAGCAACCAAAAGTCCCAGAAACCTGCACCTCCTTTATCTTTTGGCTGCATTAGGTAGTCCCATCCTCGCCAATGGACCTTCCTCTTCCCCTTCTTGGACCCCCAGTAAAAGTTCCTCACCATCCTTGTTAGATCATCACACACCGAATACGGGAGTTTAAACACCCCCATGATGTACGTTGGTAAAGCCTGAGCTACTGACTTAATTAGGACCTGCCTTCCTGGCTGAGCAAGAAGACCATCGCCCCATTGGATTAAACGTTTTGTAAGACTAGTTTGAAGGTTTTGGAAACTTCCTTTAGACATCCGTCCTTCAGGTGTAGGTAGGACTAAATATTTTTCCTCAAACACCAAGCTTGTGACTCCGAATACATCTCTTACTTGCTCTTGTATCGTAACCGGACATGCAACACCAAAAAATATTGAACACTTGTTGTAGTTCAAACTTTGACCGGTTGCAGATCCATATAAATCTAGAGCAGCTTTCACATTCTCTGCCTGGGCACTAGAGGCCTCAAAAAATAGCAGTGTGTCATCAGCGAATAACAAATGGGAAACTCCAGGCGCCCTCCTGCACACTTACACTGGAGTGATCTCTCCCACGGCCACTTTATTTTTTAAAATTGCTGACAAGCCATCCGCCACAAGAAGAAATAAAAACGGTGAAAGAGGGTCACCTTGCCGAAGACCACGTGTCGGTGCAAATGAATCCAAGAGGGTCCCATTTAACTTTATTAAATACCTCACCGATGTGACACATGTCATAACCCAGTCAATCCATCGTTGAGAGAAACCCTTCTTTTGCATCACCTGCCTCAAGAAAACCCAATCCACTCTATCATATGCCTTTGACAAATCTAGCTTGTAAGCACAAAAACTCTTTGTTGGATCCTTCTCCTGCTTACACTAGTAGAAAAAGGGTCAAATGTGAAGCACAATAGTGCCGGTTTAAATTTCAGCCGGCACTAATGTGTACATTAGTGCCGGTTCGTGGCAGCGATCAATAGCACCGGTTCGTGGCGAACCTTTAGTACCGGTTCATGCCACGAACCGGTAGTAAAGAGGCTGTGTCAGCCTGCGGTCAGGCTATGGCCCCACCATCACAATTTAGTGCCGGTTCGTACCACGAACCGGTACTAATGAGGTTATGGCAAGCTGTTTTTAGTCCCACATCGCTCCCCTAACAAGCCTTTTACCACCTTAAATATGTTATTTCTCAAACTATCACAAGCACTTGGTCTTCATTGAACTCTATGTGTAGAATTTGTGGCCGCAATATGAGTCTTCATCGGTTTATAAATCGTTGATGACTCATATTGACAATTCAGATTGTACACACAAACATCATTGATGATCAAACAATTTTTGATGTTATAAGATCATATTGACAATTTAGACTGTAAAGAAATGTAAGATCATGATCTAAATGCTCTTATATTTTTTGCGTTCAGTATGCACCAACTACTAGGCGGGAGGAGCTGTTTAGTACCGGTTCGTGGCGAACCTTTAGCACCGGTTCGTGCCACGAACTGGTACTAATGAGGTTGTGTCAGGTAAGGCTAGCTGGGGCCGCACGAGCACCTTTAGTACCGGTTCATGGATGAACCAGTACTACAGTTTCTTAGTAAGCTGTTTTTTAGTCCCACCTCGCGAAGAGAGAGGGATTAGGAGCGGTTTATAAGCCCTGAGTGCAGAGACGATGAAGAAGAGGCTCAATGCTCACGTTGCTTAGCTTCAAGCCTTCAGGAATATGGTATACTGCACGGAGCTATGCGCAGTACAGTTTACACTATTCCGAAAGGCTTGAAGCAAATTAACGAGCATTGCACCTCTTTTTTATTTTTAATAACTTACTACAACTCCGGACTTCTTCTGTTATGGCAAAAACTAATTGCACGTCGGCATTTTTCTTTTTTTTAAACTTTGGTTATAACTCCAGACTTTGACCATCAAGTTTTGCAGAAAAGAAAAAATAGCAGGAAAAAAAACTATAGCCGAAAAGAAAAAAAACTATACAAAATGACCGTGAAATTGAAAATCACTACAAAATGAACTCTGAAAATGTTGAATTTTGGCAAACTAGATGAAAAACTACTCAGAAAAAATAGAAGAAAATAAATATAACAGAAAAGAAAAAACTATACAAAAAACTACGTAGAAATAAATAGAAGAAAATAAAGCAGAAAAGAAAAAACTATAAAAAAAATTGGGGCGCTGCCCTGTGGGCCTGCTAGGCCACGGGCGTGCAATTACAGGCCTTAAAGGCCCAGCAGACTCACAGGGCAGCGCGTAGAATTTAGGCCCACAAGCCTGCTATATAGAGGAGTTCAAAGAGGTAGCCGCGGCTGGGTTTATAAACCAGTGCGGCTGCCCTTCGCCCGGTGAGGTGGGACTAAACTTTGGGGTGGCAGCGCGAGGCCTTTAGTACCGGTTTGTGGCTCCAACTGGTACTACAGATCAACCTTTAGTACCAGTTGGTGGCACCAACCGGTACTAAAGGCCTGCTCTTCCCGCCTCTTGGCCTGGCCAAAGTTGGCCTTTAGTACCGGTTGGTGGCTCCAACCAGTAATAAAGGCCCATCCTATATATATAGCACTTACGAAAATTTCAGTTACATCTCCCCACTTTCGTCTCCAACCTCTCGACATCGCCGCGCGCCGCTCGATCCCGGCGTCGCCGCCCGTCGCCCGTCGTCCGTCATCATCGTCGCTGTCCCCGCCGCCGCCCGTCGTCGTCGTCGTCTCGCGCCGCCGCCCCGAACGCCGCCGCCGTCCCTCGTCGTCGCCGCGGTCCCGTACGTCGTCTCTCGCACCCGCGCGCCGGCGCCCCCGCCCCGTACGCCGCCGCCCTCGCACCGTACGCCGGCGCCCCCGCTCGTACGTACGGGGCGGGGGCTTACGGGGCGGCGTACACACACATACACACATATACACACACTACACACAGACACACACACACACACACATTTTTTACTTATTTTCAGTTTTCTATTTTCTGTTTTTCAGAAAATTTAATTAGATATTAATTAGCTAGGTATGTGAGATTTGAACTAGTTGAATAATTAATATAACTAGTTTATTTTTAGTAAGAAAATTGTCGAACTAGTTTATTTAGGTATATGAGATTTGAACTAGTTGAATAATTAATATAACTAGTTTATTTTTAGTAAGAAAATTGTCGTATCTGAGATTTGATTATCTAATTAAAATATTATAGTTAGATATATATTTGAACTAGTTTATTTTTAGTAAATGCTTAGTTGAACTAGTTGAATTAATATATAGAACTAGTTTATTTTTAGTAAATGCTTAGTTCAACTAGTTGAATTAATATATAGAACTAGTTTATTTTTAGTAAATGCTTAGTTGAACTAATAGAATTAATATAACTTGTTTATTTTTAGTAAATGCTTAGTTGAACTAACTGAATTAATATAACTAGTTTATTTTTAGTAAATGCTTAGTTGAATTAATAGAAGTAGTTGAATTAATAGAATTAGTAAGTGTTTAATGTTTCGCCTAATATGAACATAGGAAATGTCGTCTGACGACGGAAATAATTTCGGTATGTGCACATACTGTGAAGACGAGCGCGGCCAGTGCGACAGAAATTTCCTTGTTGATGGTAAGCGATTCAGTATCAAGCTAGATGAGATTTTGAAATTCGATACAGTAAGTCACAACGACAAGTCTGTTTTCGTAATTAAGCATGACTTATATATGCTTCATTTGCCTGACTTATAATTTTTAATTTTCACTATTCTACTAGCGCATCCCATGCCATGCAAGAATTTTTGTCTTGGATAAGATAGGTTTCAAAGATATGGAAATTATGGAGGTAAAGAGAGCTTACCTGAAAACTGAGCATGATGGTTATACTTTTAACGTCAAAGTATACAACGCACACACATACACCTATTTTGAATGCAAAACTTGGCAAGCACTATGCAAGGCTTATGCAATTGAGCCTCGTATGGTTATCACCTTTGATATTCGTCCGGAAGATGATATTGAAGGTAATAGAGACATATGGGTCGATGTGCAGACGCCTCCAGTTCTACCATTATGTGAGTTTTTCTCAAATATATTTTTGTCTTTGATATTGCTTATTTGAAAAATAACTGACAACTAATTCCTATTGACAGCTTATCTCCATTCAACCAAACATGTCCGGCGCTTGGTAGACAGGACCTTCTACTGTCCCGGAGCTGAACTAAACTGCGAGGAGATAAGTCATTATGTTTCATGGCTTGAGGATCTTCATACTGTCAAGACAAATTTTTTTCCTGCACTTGGAAATGTTAGTACTCAAAACGTGCGACCAATAGTGATGGTATTAAACTACGGTCACATCTATTTAGGAATGATGGTAAGATATTTACTATTTGTCCTCAGTGCATATTTTGCATACATATTTTTTTAAAACTTTCATTGCGGAGTATATTAATTAAGTACTATACGATGTTCTTCAACAGGGACTCCCGATGACAGTTGTGCCTCAGGGGATCGAGACTAAAGGTCAGATGTCAATTGTTAGCTTAAGGCCAAGATATCCTGCATTGCACATGAATGCATTCAGCATTTCTAGAAGCGATGACTGCTTAATAGTGAAAGATTGGAGGAAAATTGTTAATGATCGCACAGAAGTACTAGGGGGCAGCAATGAGAAGCGCAGCCCACGATTAGGAGACAGGTTCATCGGCATGCTCCAGTATGATCAATCAGGAGAGCTATACATGTTCTATCCTATTTTACTAGAGAGAGAGTAGCTAGCAGGAGTGATTTAGCTAGTTCTTCATGCTGCTCTTAATTAGTACTTGGCCTTTCATGTCCGTGTTCTTCATTCTGAACTTAAGTGATTTGCTTTTGTGGTGTTATATATGAATGCTTATAATATCATGACAATCATGTTGTACTCGATGATTGGTTCTACTAGAAATTCTATTTATATATATATATATATATATATATATATATATATATATATATATATATATATATATATATATATGCATAACGTTTACAATGTGTAGTATCGTAAAATACCAGCAAACGAAAAAGAATTAAAATGGAAACACAAAATTAAATGAAAAAGAAATCATAAACCTAAAAACCCCCAAACCTTATAGTACCGGTTGGTGTTACCGACCGGTACTAAAGGGCTCCAGGCCCCCGGAGCTGGCCCGTGCCACGTGGTTTCCCTTTAGCACCGGTTCGTGCAGAACCGGTACTAAAGGGGGGGGGGGGCTTTAGTGACCACACTTTAGTGCCGGTTATGGAACCGGCACTAAAGGGCCTAACGAACCGGTGCTATTGCCCGGTTCTGCACTAGTGTTAATGTAATGGATGCATTCAAAAGCAATAACAGCATTATCTGTTATCATCCTGCCTGGGATAAAAGCACTCTATTCCGGAGATATTAAATCGTCCAAAAGTGGCCTAAGTCGATTCACCAAGCATTTCGATAAAACTTAATAGATAACATTGCAAAGGCTAATGGGCCTATAATCCGAAATCTTAGAAGGGTTAACTATTTTAGGAATAAGAACAATGGCAGTAGAGTTTACCCCGTCCGGCATTATTCCAGTCCGGAAAAAATCCTTAACCGCAGCTAAAACATCCTCCTTAATAGTGCTCCAGTTTCGCTGGAAAAACCTCGCCGGAAGGCCATCCGGCCCCGGGGCCTTCAATGGCCCAATCCTTGTGAGCCCTTCAATCTATTATATTATATTATTATTGAAACGATAGAAAATGGATGGTAATGACTTACTGATGTAGATTAACGTTATTTAAACGGCTTAGATTCATCTATACATGGACCAAAAGAAAAAAAAACTCACGTGCTTATGAAAAAGAAAAAAGAAACGAGAATATGACGCGGACACGCACCTTTCCATCGCAAGCAGTAAAACAAGAAGAAAAAAAGGCCAAGTAACACATGTCCACACAATGGCCTATTTTAGCTCATGCATACGCATCAGTGAGTTTTATTCGGGGTGAAAGCTAACAAGGCACCCGCAAAAAGAAAGAAAAAAGGCACCACACCTGTGTTTGGATCGCTATCTGCATGCATGCTAGCTACCCACGTAAAAAATAGAAACAAAGTCCTACTAGGACACGTTTTGATGCAAAAGCCCAATTAATAAGAACGTAGGCACTGTCAACCTGGGGACGCAATCGACCATCTTTTTCTTTAACATCAGTACAGATACAAGCGCTCACATACACACGCATACACTCACCCCTATGAACGCACACACGCACACCCTACCCCTATGAGCACCTCCGAAAGACTGACCCGGCATATCATCTTGAGATTTACGAAGTCACCGTAGGCGACTCGTCGTCGACGAGAACGTCTCCTCCCACTGAATGCGCATCGCCGGAAATCCTGAAATAAATTCAGGAATAAATGCGAGTACCAGGATTTGTATCCTGATGGGCTGGAATACCACAGTCCCTCTAACCATAGTTGTTAGGGACACGGCCAGATCTACACGTTGTACATAGACAAGAATATACCGGCTTATTTTTAAGATGGAATTCACCGGCCTAATTAATAAATTATTACATGCAATGACATCATTGATGATGACCGCAGCCCAATTGATCAAACCTTGCAAACAATTAGTGTTTTAGTGGCACTTAAGAAAGATTGTGATATTTTTTATATAAAGAGAGAGAAATATAAAATGCATTGGACTTGGCACAATCTTTCTTGAAGGGCAAATAATCGATATGCCAACTCGAAACACTTACATTATATATAATATGTAATTTCTCAGGCTACAGACTCCTTTCAAGCTTCAATATCATCATTAAGCCTCCATTTAGTTCTATTAAAAAATAATATGAAAGCAAATATATACTTCATATCACAGCGGAATGATACTACTATATACGTATTGCTAATATTAAGTTAATTTACTAATGTAACAAGCAAGGCATCAGTAATGCATACGTAGCATCAATATAGCATCCTTAGATCATATGTTTTATCACAACTTAAAATTTTATTTAAAAGGAGTTTTTTTAATAAATTAATATATAAATTTCATATTTATGTTGCAGAAAAATTAATTAAGTAATCTTTTATCACACCTTACAAATGAGATAACCTTTACAATCATACATTACTTTCAAATAAGATTAAATGTATAACCCCGCTAGTTACTTTTAGTATATAATAATAGATAGCTATATAATGTCGACTCATTAACTTCGATGCACAATCGATGTCGGCATGGATGACCACCTCCGGTCAGTGGGCATGTCGCGTCGTCTGCGACCACAAACGCAACGGGACATAGGTCCGTCCAATGACCACCAGTGGCATCTTCATTTCTGATGGGATCGCATATAATGGATTTGGATTTTTGGGCAGTGATGAGTAGGAAGACGGCCCGTCTAACCCATCCGATCTTGGTGTACCCTACCAATGTTCTTCACTTGCAAAAGCCATGTTAGCACAGAACACACCTGATGGATCCAGAACACACCCGATTTTGAGTAATATATTCAGGTGGGGAGCTCCCCCGGTGATTCTCAAAAAAAGAAAGATCCAGAGCTATGATGAACACATATTCAGAGCAGAGACTAGTCCAGGTCAGGTATTTTGCAGATAACAATATTGTGTGTGAATCATTCAACAAGTGGAATGCTGAGGTAGGTATGTACCTCTTATCGGCATGTTACATGCTATTAGATGAAAAGTCATAGTTAGGATCGAAGAAAAAATAATTCAAATATGATAATTTAAATGAAAAAAAAATCTTTGCACAAGAGCATTAAGTAATTGTGTTTTTCTAATGCAGTTCATAGTGTTAGAAAGATTCATATGAACTTACCCACATGTACCATAAGCACATGTTTATAGTTGCAATAGGTGAAAGGACTTGTAGATGTAGGTATTGGCAACTCTCTTGCTAACATGGTAATATGTTATAGCCATAGTTTTAAATAGTGTACTATCTTGGAGCTATAGCATAGCTATAGTGTTTTGAGGGGCATGCTGCTTAACCATTTAGCAGGCTATAGCGCAATTGGCGCGCTAGTGCGCTAAGACTTCTGCCACGATTTTAATATTCCGCTATTTAGACCTTTGGTTATAGCTTGCATTTATTCTACAACCAAAAGCAATGATGATTACATTGCCAAGTGCTACACTATTGACAAATATAAGAAGATTTATTTTCACTATTGACAAATTTCATGAAATGGTTAAGACATAAGAAAATGTTCATGTTGATTGATAATGACGGAAATTGCAAATAACAGAAGCATATAAATTAGGAAAAACTACACGCTCACGAATGCACCCATCCGGCCTAGTCTCGCACACTCCTCTCAACTAGTGATTTTCTTGGAGTATGGATAAATGTCCCAAACTTCTTGCAGCAGCCTGACATGGACATATGAGGCATCTATGCCAGGTTTGAAAGACTTCCAACACCATTAGCATGTTGCGACACTTCCGACCATTTATCGGTCCTTTTTCACTAAGAAAACTCCTAAAAATGCAAAACTTATCAAAAATACAAACAACTTGGCATGCTACCTTGAATTGGTCATAGAAACGCTGGTGGAAACAATTTTGGGTCATTTCACTATCGTCCCTTTTTCACTGACAAAACTCTAGAAAATGAGAAACTTATCAAAAATTCAAAAAACTTGCCTTGATGCCTTGAATTGGTCATAGAAGATGGTGGAAACAATTTGTGGCCGTTTGACTTCTGTCAAAAAATGTACTTCCAACTTTTGAAATGACCCCAACACCCACCATCGAACATGGTTCATTTCTAGACATCCTAGAATTGACCCCAACTTTTGCAAACAGGTGGGCATGCCCATGGTAGGAATCATGCCTGAGTTGAATGACTTTCAACACCATATGCAAGTTGCGACATGTCTGGCCATTTATCAGCCTCTACAGAGAAAACTCTATAAAATGAAAATTTTATCGAACAATGGAACAACTTGGCACGGTGACTTGACTTGGTCATACAAGGCCATGAAAAAGTGTGGTCATTTCAAGGATGTTGAAAAATAATGTGCTCTCAGACAGAGCCTTCTGGCCTACCCCCACTGAATACAGTCTATACTTTGGGGCATCCTTGAAATACAGAGAAAATGCTAGAAAATACAAAATTTTTCAAAAACCAAAAGAATTTGGCGTGCTGCCTGGAATTGGTCATACAAAGTCATGAAAAAATTGGGGCCATTTCAAGGATGTCGAAAAACAACGTGCACTCAAACAGAGTCTTCTGGCCTACACGAACACCCTCCATTGAACATGGTCTATTTTGGACATACTTCAAATACCCCAAATATTGCGAGTAGGTGGGCATGACCATAGTAGACATCTATGTCAGGGTTGGAATTTTCCGGTACCATATGCAATTTGCGACACGTCCGACCACTTATCGGTCTTTTCTGACCGAGAAAGCCACAAAAAATGCTAAATTTTTAGAAAAAACAAAACAACTTGACATGGCAAAATAATTGGGGCCATTACAAGGATATCAGAAAAGAACATGCTCTCATATGGGCCCATCTGGCCTCCCGGAACACTCTCTATTGAACATGGTGTTTTTCTAGACATCCTTCAATCGCCCCCAACTTTTGCCACCACTTCGGCATGCCCATGGTAGGCACCTATCCCTACTTTGAACATCTTCACCGTATGCAAGTTGCAAACACATCTAGCCATTTATCGACTTTTTGATCGAGAAAACTGTAGAAAATGCAAAACTTCTCAAAAACCCAAGCAACTTGACATGGCGCCTTGAATTGGCCATAGAAGGCCATGGGAAAAAAATTGGGGCCTTTTGACGGATGTCGAAAAAGAAACATGCTCTTGAATGGAGCCTTCTGGCCTACCCGTACACCCTACGTTGAACATGGTTTTTTTCTAGACATCCTTAAAATGATCCCAACTTTGTCCACCAGGTGGGACACCCATGTTAGGCTACCATGCGAGGTTTGAACGACTTCCGACACCATACGAACATTACGAATCAACCCTTTTTTCACCATCCCATCCAGCTTTATCCGATTTTTGGAACATTCTACGAGGTTCCTGAAAAACGTTCCCTGTTTTGGGAACCTCAGCTTCCTAGCTAGTTTTTTCCTATTTAAGGAACCTTTTAGGAGGTTCCAATTTTTTTTCCTTTTTCCTTTTATCTTGTCACCTGTTTTTCCATTTCTTTTTCTTTCTGTTTTTGTTTTCTTTGACCTTTTCCCCCTTTTTCTTATTTAATGTTTCTCTTACATATTTTCCAAAAACTCAGAATTTCGGATTTTATCCGTAATCTCTAATTATTTCATCTTTTTCAAGTTTAGTTCATTTTATCAATAATTTTTCTTATATTTTCAAAAAATGTTCAGATTTTTTTAAAAAATCACGTCAGTATTTATTCATATTTACTAATCAATGTTCAAAAACTCACAAAATATTCACAGTGTAAAAAAACTATTTGTAAAAAATAAAAAATCATTTGCGTCAAATTTTGTCCAGGTTTCAAAAAGTGTTCACGTTTTCAAAAAATTATTCAGTGATCCGAAAAAATGTCAACTTTCCTAATTTTGTTTCAATTTTTTCAAATGTTCCGGGAGTTTCAAGCAATGTTTGAGCTTTCAAAATTTATTTGGAATTTAAAAATATTCCTCTTTTCAAAAGAAAACTTCAGAAATATTCAAATGAAATCGTTTCAATTTTTTGTTCGTGTTTTTGCAAAAAAAAACATTCTGAATTTGTTACTGGTTTTCAAAAGATGTGTCAACAGATTCAAAATAGTTTGTATTCAATTGTTTTGCATTGTTTCAAAAAAAGGCCGTGTTTCGACATTCTGAACAATTTTTAAAGACATAAATACTTCACAAAATTGTAATTTTTAAAAAATGCGCATATTTATATTTTATGAATAGAACATTTGTTGAAATTATAAACAACTTTATAAAAGTGCGAGAATTTTTTGAAAAATAAAAAAAGAATAAAAGAAACAAAGAACGAACATAAAAACGAAAAAGAAATAGTGGAAAGAACGGTTCGCCACAATAAATCGGTCGCTGAGGGATAGCTGTTTTAGTTCGTGTTGCCTCGTGAATACTGAAACTTATCAGCTCGTGTGACTAGTGACCAGCGGTTAGCAGCACTAGGTACATGTTGGGTTTGATCCCTCAGACTGCCATACGGTTTTGGCAAAATTTTCCATGTTTCCACGTGTGACAATGGGCT
>NC_041393.1:740989852-741009708 GCF_002162155.2 Triticum dicoccoides | reverse complement strand
GAGGGAGTTGTACCGAAGCGGGGCTTCAACATATAGAGGGCATGTCCTCATGGTACTTGTCACACAAACCAAAGTCAGAACCTCCACCTCATATAGTCATGCCAGATAGAACAAAGACAACTAGGACAGGAGAAGCTAAAAACACTAGGGTCAGTAAGCATGGGACTGTCATAAGACTTGAATTATGCAAATAAGTTTGGACATCTTGTCTAAAAAGAAATCCTTCTGGTACAATCGTAACAATGTAGCATCATGTCAGTTATCTAAAGTACCTAGTTCAGCCTCTCTGCCAATAGGTAGTTCAACCCAACGACAATACCTTCTTCGGCCCCAATGTTTTTAAAACTTTTTGCTTGTCAACCTGTTATTCCTGTCTTATTTCTTGAATACAATTTATGGACATTTGTGCACAAGCTTCACAGAAAGCTCCACTAGGAAGATAGAGTGTAGCACAAGAAGTAGGTAGGACCAAGCAATGGCAACAAAAGGAGCTAAAGTAGGACCAACTCCTAAGAATATGAATAGAAGAAAAACATCAAGCAAGACCAATGAAAATAACACCGGTTGATGGAGTAGTACAGTTTCCAGCATCCTTCACTAATAACTTCTCAATTTGCATACTCTCTTTCCTGGTCAATTCTTCATTACTAGAATTATTTTCCAATTTCTCTTGATTACCAATTCCTTTGCAAATATCAAACATACAGGTCACGTTTTCCCCTCTTGAGCTGAAGCAAGGCATCACACAAATCAATCTAGCCTTGCTTCCAAAAATAAGTGATCACTGGGCCAAAAAATCAAAGAATTCTGGGCACCCTTCCATCACAGGCGACGATCACTGGGCCAAAAAATAAAAGAATTCTGGGCACCCTTCCATCACAGGCGACGGGAGTGGAGGGTATACCTTGGCTACGTCCTTCACGAGCGAGGAGGCAGCGCCTGCAAGTGTGCGAGTGGCCACGATGGCGGCAGAGCATAGTGCTGTGACGCAAAGCTAGCTGTGGCTGTGTGTGCTATCCGCAGCTGACTGTGCATGGTGGAGCTGGCCCTCGGGCACCTGGCCTATGTTTGATCTGGCTAGGCTTTGCCCCTAGAACTGATGGCCGAAGCTCATTAGCTGCTTGGGTGGTAGCCGGATGTGAGCGTCTGCTCCTCCGGCGACTAGCGGGTGTGTCGTCCGTGGTGACATTCCGTGGAGGCGCGTTGATCATTCCCTAGCACGGCCGGCTAGGCACGACATCCATCTGGCTCATGAGGCTAAGGTCCACGGCTTGGTGGTGTTGATACAGATCCGATTGACCGGATGGTGGTTACCGCAACTATACTGCAGTGACTTTTTGTAGCATCACGATGGCGGTTATCATCAAAAGGTCTTCCAGAGGGATGGTGGTGTAGGGGCGGTGATCGCATCAGATGTAACACCTAAGAGACTTCGATGGTGGTGCTACTCGAGCGCCCAGCCTCGAACTCCGGGGCGAAAGCCTAGGCCAGACACGAGTGGTTGTACCTGACAATGGCGATGTTTCTCTTACAGCATTACCTTGGTGAAGGCATAGCTCGGATATGTTCAGACTGATTCTTTACGGTGAAAACCTAGTTTCTGTCGTTCTAGTTGGATCCGGTGCCGACGGTGTTTGAGTGCCACTCCCTTCTTCAAGGCGTTGTTGTTAAAGAACCACATCGTCCATGTGGTGTCATGAGATGGTTGGTACGAGAAACTCCAAAGACCAGGGAAGGAAAAAACATGAATTGGAATATTCTATAAGTTTCCAAAACATGAGCCAAAGTACAACAATCTTTTCAATTTCATTTTTTGGGATTTTTTTAAAGAATTATTGTTTCAAATGTTTTTTAAAAATTTCAAAAAATGTCATGTTTTCATGTAAATAAAATAAAAAATGTTCCTGTTTCAAAAAGTACTCATGTTTTTTCGAAGTTGACGGAGGAGCCGCTGGGTTGAAGACGAGCGGCGTGGTACTCACGGCGGCATTCGAAGGCGATGGCGTGGGAGTAAAACTCCCCAAGGGACCTGTCATCAAGGCGAGTCGTGGCAGTAGTGATGAGTGGCTCGTAGTCGCTGTCGAGACTGGTGATGACAGCGGCGATGATGTTCTCATCACGCATGGCGCGGCCGACGGCAGCAAGCTAGTCGGCGTTGGCGCGGGTCTTGGCGAAGTAGTCCGCCATGGAGAGGTTACCCTTCCGGAAGACCGCCATGTCCAGCTTGATCTGGATGATGCTGGCACGGTAGTGGATGTTGTACATCTCCTCGACATCGCAGATGGCGCGAGAAGTTTCAAACTGATGCACCTGCTGCAACACTTCATCGGAGAGAGAGGCGAGGAGGTAGCTGAGAACAATCTGGTCCTGACGGTACCAGTTGACATACGCAGGGTTTGGAGCGCGCTCACCCTTGTCATCGGGTTCCAGGAGCTTGGCAGGGGCTGGGAGGGTGCCGTCGACGTAGCCCGTAGCTCCAGCAATGCGCAGAGGAGGAAGAATCTGAGCTCGCTGTCGGTGTCAAAACCGGCAGATCTCGGGTAGGGGGTCCCGAACTGTGCGTCTAAGGCTAATGGTAACAGGAGACTGGGGACACGATGTTTACCCAGGTTCGGGCCCTCTCGATGGAGGTAATACCCTACTTCCTGCTTGATTGATCTTGATGATATGAGTATATTACAAGAGTTGATCTACCACGATTTCAGAGAGGCTAAACCCTAGATGCTAGCCTATGGTATGATTGTTGATGATGATCGTGATCAGTCCTACGGACTAAACCCTCCGGTTTATATAGACACCGGAGGGGGCTAGGGTTACACAAAGTCGGTTTACAGAGAAGGAGATCTACATCCGAATCGCCAAGCTTGCCTTCCACACCAAGGAGAGTCCCATCCGGACACGGGACGAAGTCTTCCATCTTGTATCTTCATAGTCCAACAGTCCGGCCAAAGTATATAATCCGGCAGTCCGGATACCCTCTTATCCAGGACTCCCTCAGTAGCCCCTGAACCAGGCTTCAATGACGATGAGTCCGGCGCATAGATTGTCTTCGGCATTGCGAGGCTGGTTCCATCTCCGAATACTCCAAGGTAAATTCCGAACACAAGGACCGTGTCCGTCTCTGCAAGATAACATTCCATATACCACCGTAGAGAGAATAATAATAATCCATGAGTCTAATCCGTTGAAAATTCTTCGAAAAGTGACATCACGCCACATTTCGGTTTTTATTCAAACCGTTTTCTACAACTTGCTTCCACACACATGCGAGGCGGTTTCTTTGGCACGTCTTGTCAAAGCAGAGATCGTGTCCCCTTATCACGGGATCTCCATCAATGCGGGTATGGGTAACCCAACCAGCGCCAGTAATCGAGGCGTCTGAAAAAATAAGAGATTTCGAGAGGCAAGTGGGGAGGCAGACATTCGCATCGCCTTTATAAAGGGGGCAGAAATCTCCCATCTTCACCCACGCCTTCTTCTTCCTTCGCTCATCCGTTCTCGCACCCTCGAGCTCCAGCGCCCAAGTTCTCACCTTCTCCGTGGGACCACAGCATGTCCGGAGCGGGAGGCAAGTGGATGGCCTCCTCTGTCACAGAGGAGAACATAACCAAGCTTCGGGAAGCCGGATACCTGGCCGCTAATATCGCGCACAGGCTTCCAACGGAGCGGCAGATTACCCCCATGCCGAAGTCTCTGGAGAGAGTGGTATTTCTCCCTCATTCCGTCCGTGGACTAGGGTTTCCACTCCACCCTTTCGTCCGCGGGCTCATGTACTACTACGGGCTAGATTTTCACGATCTAGCCCCTAATTTCGTCCTCAACAGCTTGGCGTTCATCGTCGTGTGCGAGGCCTTCCTCCGCATCAAACCTCACTTCGGCCTGTGGCTGAAAATCTTCTGCGTGAAGCCGAACATCGTGAGCGGCCAACAGGCGGAATGCGGAGGCGCCATGGTGGGCAAAATGCCCAATGTTAAATATCTCGAGGGCTCCTTCGTGGAGTCAATAAAGTGGTGGCAATCAGGGTGGTTCTACATCACCGAGTCGCGCGACGCCAACTGGGTGGCGGCCCCCAAGTGCAGATCTGGAATCCCCATGCGGTTCACCTCCTGGGAGAAGAAGGGCCTGGCCTGGGGCGAGCCCACGGAGCTGACAGGACCCGAGACCCGCCTCAGAAATACGAGGGAAAAGAAGATCAAGCTTGTCAACATGGTCCAAGTCATGCTCATACACCGGATTCTCCCGTGTCAAAGACGGGCATTTGATATGTGGGAGTTCAACCCGGCCGAACACCAGATGCTGCTAGAGCTCTTCGGTACAACGCACAAAGAAATTTGGAAGGTTCTATTCAAGACTGGCGAAGTCCCTCCTCCCCTTTCCGAGGACCGGAGGCTCAGCGCAACGCGCCTTGCCGGTCCGGTAAGTCCTCTAGTTATTACAAGATGTTTCCTTCCGAGTACATTTGGGGGAGGATTTATAAGTCACCTTGCTGACCGAACAGGAGTGGGTGGAGACGGCGGAGCAGATCAACTGTCCGGCTCCATTGCGTGAGGACCCAGTAAGCGCACTCCTGGCGGAGATGGTGGTTCCGGCGCCTTACAAGGCGCCGGAGAAAAAGGCCGAAAAGAAGGCCACGGGGACCCGAAGGGGTCTTCGGCACGAGGCCGCACCCGACGCCTCGCCAGAAGAGGACAAGGCGCACTCCTCCCACGAAGGGGAGGAGAGGAAGAAGAAGAAGGCCGCCTCAACTGAGGGGGCCGAAGGGTCCAAGAAGGAGGTGGGACCAGAATAGGTCACCGGCGCAGGGCCGTGATAGAGTCGTCATATGAAGACGACGAGGAAGATTCTCCCCCCGAAGACGGGGGAGAACATGAAGAAATGCCTCCTACCCGTGCTAGGGAGGAGAAGAAAAGGAAGGCCGCACCGTCGGGGGAGGCCGGGATCCCGAAGAAGGGAAAGGCATACCTTCCGGATCAATCCACTACCGCCGCCTTTAGTGACGAGGGGTGGCTGCCCAAGGTCAAAACTCTGGGCGAGGTCGTAAGTATCCGCATTGCATGATATTTTTGTACGACTTTTGACCTCACGGTTTGTAATGATGTCAAACACGTCCATGCAGTCCGGCCAGAGCCGATCTCGAGGAGTCCTCTTCAGAGGAATCTCTGAATGAGTCAGACATGAATTCGCTCCCGATGGCAACCTCTACGCGACCTGTAGATGGCACCGAGGTGTTGTCCCGGAGAATGTCCGAGCAGGGGGCGACGGTTCCGGAGACGCCCCAAGGAAAAACCTTGGGCCCTGGACAAATGGGGGATGAGAACCCCATGGATTATGCTGACGGGAGCCAAAGTAAGTCTGGCTCTCGGTCGGTTACTGCACCGGAGCCTGCAAAGGTTCCGGATTCCGATAAGCAGTCCCTCGCGAAGAAGGGCGAGCTGGCTGTGCCGATGACCTCCACCCAGTCGGAGGCATCAGATAATTTGTTTGAACTGCTTCGAGGCGCTTCCATCGAGGATGGACAGCGTACACTTATGAGTACGTTGATTGAGAAGGTTCGGTCTACCAAGAGCGGATCGACCGAAGCCTGCACGAGCCTGCTAACGGGCTTTGAGGTAATGAAAGTGTGAGGAAATATCACCCGATAGGTAGTAGCCCCTGATACTCTATTTGGTGTTCGGAGAGAAAAGCCAAACAGAGGGTCAATTAAAGAACCGCAGGAAACTAATAGTATATGAATCAAACAGGCACTGCTGCTGACCGCCACTGCGCGCACGATCGAAGTTGCCGGACTCAAGCGCGAACTAGGGCAGGCCGAAGAGGAACTCGGCCTTGCGAAGAAGCATCTCGAGGCGAACAGAGGTGAGAAAAACCCCGTCCATATGTCGTATAAAGGATGAAAAGTATTTGAGCATCATGGCTTTTGATACGGACCGCGACCGAAGTGGCGGCCCTGAAGGAAGCGCTATCCGCGGCCGATGCCAAGGAGGATACTGAGCGCACCGAGTGAGAGGAGCAAGATGCTCGTGTGGGAGAGGTGTAGCAAGAGCTCCAGGAGCTCGGTCAGAAGTTTGGCTCCCTGGAGCACGACTACAAGACGCAAGCGTCTAAGCTTGAAAAGGCCCTCCAGAGCGCGGCCGACGCCAAGGCCGAAGCCCAAAAGGCCCTCTAGGAAATCCAGGCGGCCAAAAAGATAGCGGAGGGTAAGACATTCTTTATGCAAAGCAAGCATGTGGAGGAGTCATTTCATTTACTTACACGAATCCGGAGTTCTCCAGGGGCATTCGCAGATGTACCACGCAGCGTTTCGGACGCTACGGAGTTCTATTGCGCTGAAGAGGGGAGCTCTACGGAGAAGCTGTTCTGGTCCCAATATGCTGGGACCGAACACCCGATGCCTCTGAGTGACCAACTGAAGCAGCTGGTCGAACTCCACAATGCGGCCGAACAGGCCATGGGGGACCTCATAGTCCGGATGTGGCCTGGAGAGCCCCTGCCCGGCAGCTACTTTGGCCTGGTGAATGGGATGGTGCATGCCTGCCCACGGCTAGAAGTTATCAAGCATTCCACATGTATTGAGGGTGCCCGACGGGCCTTTGTCCGCGCGAAGGTGCATTGGGGAAAGCTGGACGTTGAGAAGCTCGTGAAGGATGGACCCCCGGAGGGCAAGGAGCATCGCTGCCCCGAGAAATACTATGATGGCGTTATGAAAGGTGCTCGTTTTGTGGCGAATGAATGTCCTAAGAACATAATTTTTGAGTGAATGTACTCATGTCGTTAATGTAATATGAGAACGAGTTTATTTGTGCTATGCATCACTTTGTTGGATTTAAAATATTACCTTCTCTGCGGTCGTTTATCAAAATCTTGAAAGTAGGCCAGTCGTCGGCTTCCGCCCCCTTGCAACTAGTACTGGGGTGTTCGTGGAAACCCAAACACTCTTTATCCAAAGTTTTGGTCCTTTAAGGAGGTGTTTGGCGCAGCGAACGAGGCAATCGGACCATTCAGCTTTATAACTCTCACTTGACCATAGAAGTCTACAATTTTAAATTTCGGCAAAGCCCCTAGTATTCGGAAGGCCGAACTGGGGCGCTATGCATGCCAAAATCAGACGAAGCCGATTCCTCGCCTTAAGCGGAAAAAATCTTTAGAGATTTTTATACCTCCCGAACAGCGACCAGCTCTTGCTACATCATGGCGGTCAGTTTTCGGCTTTCTCTACTGAGGTGCTCATCCGGAAGAGCCGGGACACAATCGCAGTAGTTCTCCCTGCGCTACCTTAGCCGATATAACGGAACATAAGGTACCAAAACAAGGGAGCAGGGCTAACCCAACCATTGACCTGAGACATGATTCGGAGCTGATGCATATAATGCTATAAGTTCGGGGTGCCGCACTATTGAAAGTGTTCGGACTTTCGTTGCCATAGTATGGGGCTCGATGAGAAGCCCCTGGCAAAAATGACCATACCAAAACGTACGGATGCAGTATTTTAATAAATATTCAACAGAAAATATGAGGATAGTGATAAGAAGCTGACGCTACGTATTACTTCCCATTTATTTGGACAATACGGCAAGACGTAAGTGTACAATTGATGCATTAAGCAGAAAGAAATAGGACTGTTTGACGTGTCCTATCCAAGGGCAGGCTACATGCGGGTATGCAAGAACATGTATAACGATCATTGAAGAAGACCACCTGGGTATTCCCTTGCGTGCAAAAAGCCTCTTGCTTCCATGGTGCCTCCTCCATGATGAGTCCGGTCATCCGATCTCTTCTGGAGGAGCTGCCCGAAAGTAGGGTCCTGAAAAAAAGAAAAAGGTATGCGGGCCTCTTGGCGGCCGAACCGCACTCTGGCCGCATTGTGATTTCGCCTCCACCTATGCCCATGGTATTTTGAGCGCGTAATTGTGCACGCATGGTACGGAGGGAGCGGTCTATATTTCCATTAACCGTTATGACCCCGCGAGGTCCTGGCATCTTGAGCTTGAGGTATGCATAGTGTTGTACCGCATTGAAACGAGTGAACGTGGTTCGTCCAAGTAGTGCGTGGTAGCCACTACGGAAAGGGACGATATCGAAGATTAATTCCTCGCTTCGGAAGTTATCCGGAGATCCGAAGACCACTTCCAGCATTATTGAGCCCGTGCAGCGGGCCTCTACCCCTGGAATTATACCTTTAACGGTGGTTTTGGTGGGTTTGATCCGTGACGGATCGATGCCCATCTTGCGCACTATATCCCGATAAAGCAGGTTCAGGCTGCTGCCACCGTCCATGAGGACTCGCGTGAGGTGGAATCCGTCTATGATTGGGTCAAGGACCAATTCGGCTGAGCCGCCATGGCGGATGCTGGTGGGATGGTCCCTACGATCAAAGGTGATCGGGCAGGATGACCATGGGTTGAATTTCAGGGCGACAGGCTCTATCGCATAGACATCCCTGAGTGCACGCTTTCGCTCCTGTTTGGGGATGTGGGTGGCATAGATCATGTTAACCGTTTTTACTTGGGGGGGGCGGGGGAATTTCTTCTGCCCTCCAGTGTTCGGACACCGGGGTTCCTCGTCATCGTCGCTATGCAGCCCCTTGTCCTTGTTCTCGGTGTTTATCATGCCAGCCTGTTTGAACACCCAGCAATCTCTGTTAGTGTGATTGGCTGGTTTATAGGGGGTGCCATGAATCTGGCACGAGCGATCGAGTATGCGGTCCAGACTGGACAATCCCGGATTGTTTCTCTTGAACGGCTTCTTCCGCTGACCGGATATGGAGTTACTGAATCTGGCATTGACTGCTGTATCCTCCGTATTGTCGCAATTATTTCGGCGCTTGTGTCTGTTGCGCTGTGGCTTTCCGTTACTGTCACGAATGTCTGAAGTACCAAGGTTTCCAGGCGCGATGTTGCTGCGAGCCAGCCAACTATCCTCACCCGCGCAAAGGCGGGTCATTAGTGTCATGAGGGCTGCCATGGTCTTCGGTTTTTCTTGGCCGAGGTGCTGGGCAAGCCACTCGTCGCGGATATTATGCTTAAAGGCCGCCAGGGCCTCAGCGTCCGGAAAATCAACAATTTGGTTCTTTTTAGTGAGAAACCGAGTCCAGAATTTTCTGGCTGACTCTCCGGGCTATTGGGTAATGTGACTTAAGTCATCAGCATCCGGTGGTCGCACATAGGTGCCCTGGAAATTATCAAGGAATGTGTCCTCAAGAGTTTCCCAACTGCCAATGGAGTTTGCTGGCAGGCTATTCAGCCAGTGTCTAGCTGGCCCTTTAAGCTTTAGTGGGAGATACTTGATGGCATGTAGGTCATCACCGCGGGCCATGTGAATGTGGAGAAGAAAATCCTCGATCCACACCGCGGGGACTGTTGTGCCATCGTATGACTCAATGTTGATGGGTTTAAACCCTTTTGGGAATTCATGTTCCATTACTTCATCAGTGACGCAGAGGGAGTGTACGGCGCCTCTGTGCTGGGCTATGTCGTGGCGTATTCCGATTGGGTCTGGTCGGTAATGTCCAGCCTGGCCGGATTTATTAGCATTGTATCCGACATGACGATCGGTGTCATGAGCTGTGGCGCGCCCTCGTGATCCGTAGATCGATCTTGGTTGTCCTGCGTTGTTTTCCAATATGTCTCATAGGTCCTGCGTATTCCCTCGGGCCGTGGTAAACTGGCGTGGCGGTGCGGGCTGGTGTCCAGCCTAATAGCCTGTTTTATCCCGGCCACGAGGTGGCCGGTCAGCCTCATCTTGTGCTGGAAGTTCCGGCTCTTTGGTCTCTTCTTCGAGCGGTTTATGCTTTGGGTATCCCCTGCTAACTCCTATGGCGCAGGGGTCTGGGCCCATCGCCCATTGCACACCTGCACATTGCGAGGGCGGCCGGAAGCAGACCTAGCCTCCCTAATACAAGAGCAGACGTTCCAGTCCAATCCGGCGCGCGCCGCTCAGTCGCTGACGTCAAGAAGGCTTTGGCTGATACCACGACGTCGAGTGCCCATATCTTTCCCACATAGTTGGTTAGTGCGTATAGGCTAGTGGCCAGACTCAGATCAAATACCAAGATCTCGTTAAGCGTGTTATTATGAAGTAACCGCGAACACCGACCAGGGCCAGGCCCACCTCTCGCCTAGGTGGTCTCTACCTGCCCTATCGCTCCGCCACAAAGAAACAGTCGGGGGCCGTCGGGAACCCAGGCCCACTTCTACCGGGATGGAGCCACCTGTCCTTCCAGCCCCCACATCGAAATCACTTGCAGGTACTCAACGAGCCGACCCGACTTCAGTCACCACATGTATAGTATGTGTATATGTATAGTATATACCCGCAATCACCTCCCGAGTGATCATGGCCCGATAGTATAGCAAGGTAGACCGACAAGAATGTAGGGCCAATGATGATAAACTAGCATCCTATACTAAGCATTTTGGATTGTGGGTAATGTATCAATGACAGTAGCAACAATGACAGGCTATGCAACAGAATAGGAGTAACTGAACAGTATTATGCTACACTACCCTAATGCAAGCAGTAGAGAGAAGAATAGGAGATATCTGGTGATCAAAGGGGGGGCTTGCCTGGTTGCTCTGGCAAGAAGGAGGGGTCGACAACTCCGTAGTCGTACTGGGTAGCAGCGGCGTCGGTATCGTAGTGTACCGGAGAGAAGAGGGGGATGAAACAATAAATATAATGCAAACATAAGTATGACGAAGCAAGACATGACAATGAGCGGTGTTAGGTGTGCCCTAACGCGATAGTAGGTGATACCAGCGAAAGGGGGAAACATCCGGGAAAGTATCCCTGGTGTTTCGCGTTTTCGGACAGGTGAAGCGAAGGGGGAAAGTTGCGGGTTCACTATGCTAGAGACGTGTGATGGATGAACGGGCCACGTATCTGGATTCGTCTCGTCATTCGGAGCAACTTTCATGTACAAAGTTTTTCCATGCGAGCTACGATATATTTTATATTAATTTTTTTGATTAACTGAATTAATTTAACTAGAAAATGTAATTATGATGTCAGCATGATGTCAGCATGATGTCGGTAGTCAATCGGCTATTGACATAGTCAAACTGACGTGTGGGGTCAGTTAGTCATAGACTGTTAACTAATTAACCTAGTTAGTTTAATTAACAAATTTATTACGTTAATTAAACATGATGAATTAAGCTAATTAACTTAGCTAATTAGTTAATTATTATGTATTTTTATTTTCATTATTTTATTTCCCCCTTTTTTGTCCTCAGGGCCGAGACCCCACTGGTCATTGGCTCAGGGCCTTAGCGGGTGTTGGGCGCTAGCGATGCCCGACCAGGCGAGGGCCGAGCGGCCGCCGACGGGCGTCGGCGTCAGGCGATGACCGGGGCCGCAGCGAGGCTGGTCGGGAACGGCACCGACGAGGCCGATCGAGTACCAGACTGCAGCATAGGACGGCGAGGTTGCTCGAGGGGGCGGTGGAGGCGGCTGCAGGGTAGGGCGGCAGGGGACCGCTGGACGGTGCGCTGGCAACCACGGGGTGCAGCAGTAGGGGATGTCCGGGGCCGGCGCAGCAGGCGTGCATGACGGCGAAGGCGAGTAGCCAAGGTGGGGTCGAGAAACGATGACGCGGCCGGCGCGGCACTGAGCGCGCGGGCGCGGGTGACGCGGCAAGTGAGCGGGGCGAGGGAGAGAGGAGGACCGGGGTCCTCACCGGGGAATGTAGGGTTTCGGGCAACGGTGCTCGGGGAGGAGGTCGATGAGGACGACGCGAGCGATGGCGGGGACGAGTAGGCGACGGAGAGGACGATGGGGAGGCAGTCCAGCAATGGCGTCCGGCAAGACGACGAGGTGGCCGTGGTGGTGGCTTTCCGGGTGGCGTCGGCGGAACGATCCAGAGGCAGGGGGGTGTCGCGACAAGGTGGGCTTCGGGGAGGAGGGCGAGACACGCGGCGAGGTGCGGCACCGAGGTGGGCGCCGGCATCCGGCCGCGCGGCAGCGAGGTCGCCGGAGTCTCTGCCCCTGGATCTAGATCGGGGGAGGGGCAAAGGGAGCGAATGAATCGGGGCGGAGGGGGGGTGGGGAGTGTGCGGTTGAACCGCTAGGGTTTGGCTGTCCAGGGGGATAAGGTGGAGTGAGAGAGGGCCGGTTGTGCTAATGGGCTGGCCGGCTGGGCCGTTTGGCCCAATTGGCCAAGTGGGGGGGTCCCTTTTCTGTTACTTTATTTTTGAATTGTTCTTATTTTCTTTTTTTATTTTTCTATTTTAGCTTAGTTTCTTTTCTTTTCAAATCTAGGTTTGTAAAATCTACTAACACCTAAATTTGTAATAGTAGTTATACCTCTGCCCCAATTATTTTTGAATATAAAAAGTGGTTTGCAATAATTTAATCATTTAAGATAATTGTTTCAACTACTGTTTTACTTAACTTAGAGCATTTAGTTATATTATAAAAATGTGGTTTCTTCATCAAAGTAATGTATGGATTATTTGCCGCAAACCGAACAATTTAGTTTTGACTTTTGAAAACTTTAATTGTCTTAACTTTAATTCGAATCTTGAATTTGAATCCGTTTCGAACTAATGCAAGATCATCAACAGTAACCGAGGTGACTTGGCATCATTAAGACAGGATTAATGTAGCCTAATTATCTGGGCGTCACAATTCTCCTCCACTGCAAGAAATCTCGTCCCGAGATTTAAGATGGGTGTAACTGGGAAAGTTTTGGTTACGAAATTCTAACGGATCTTCTCGTCTTTGGTTGCTCTTCTCGAAGAGGTCGATCCATTACATTGATGTCTTTATTTCTCTGCTTTAGGTCATCATGGTGAAGTCGCCTTTTTCTTCGGGAACTCCAACATACTTACGAATAGGTAAGGGGCAGCTCGGCTACGACAAAATGCTTATGAGGGAAACAATCTAGGGTTAACCCATGAATGAGCATAAGAGTATCTCTCGAGTTGAACCAATAACATACGCCAATATTAAGGTCCGAAGGTACAATAAGAGGTTCCAAGCGGATAGATATTTGCTCGAAGTCTGAACCAGAGTGAGAAAAGGGTTCAAAGCAACGCGAGTAAGTATTGCGTTTGATACCAGAATAGAGCACTAGGAAGGTGACCCGTGAATTAAATACAAAGCCAAGCATGAGGAATAACCAATAGCAACAGGGTTGTACAGGGGAGTTAGGTATCGATGCTGGGAATTGTGGGTTATGGGCCCACCATGTGGGTTAAAAATAAGGAAGGGCGTTGACCTCTTGCACGGTTATGATAGCAAGGCATGCCAGAGAATAGCATGTCAGTTATGTCGGCAACATCGTTGGTACCAAGGGCGAGGGACGAAGAGAACCATTTTCCTACTCGTTGAAATGAGGCGGACCAATAGGCAAGGTTCTCGTCCATCGGTGATTACCGGAATGTCATCAACAATAGTAATAGGGTTACACTAGACAGGATGATACAACAAGGTGCTTACCTAAGCAGGGAATTATCTCTGCTCAGTTAAGTCAGATTACAGGAAAGGTTAAACAAAAGAATGGAAAGGAAAACGCGATTATCATATTAAACAGAATAATGGAAAGGAAAATGTGATTACACACAATTATTAGGAGTATATCCTTCCCATGGACAAGCAGAATATGGCATACAGGGTAGGAGAGCAAGTACCCACCAATTCAGATAAAGAGGCAAGGATTAATCAAGATGTTACCCATACAACGGTGTTTGGATAACCGACAAAGAAACATTTAGCATCGCGCCTCCAATGTTCTTATTGATGAACGGGGTATCATAGTCATGCTTCGAGGTAGCAATGATATGGTGTTACAATCAAGGGCCAGACTTTGGATACACAAATGATCCATCATGAGCAACTTATAAAATAAGTCCTACAATTTACTCCAGGAAGAATGGTTATCCTTGCAAAAGAAATTATAATGATAGGTCCTCCAGCCAAGGGGTGCCAGGCATGACATCATATTACCGGGTCATCAAAGGACCAACATCACAACTCCTGGAAAGTTGTCCCAACCATCATATCTGACCGAGATTCAGATCCGATTGGTGTCATGATACCTTAGACTCAGAATGTCCGAGAAGAAAAGGTGCAACACAAATCGACATTGCAAGATTCTCGGGAAATGAACTATGGGAGCGGGTTCCTGAAACAATAGTTCATCATTAAACCAAGGAGGGGATGAGGAGGTGGTTGATGGGCTCAGCGACAATTCATCGAGAATTCCAAACGGATGGATTTCGACAATAAGATGAACAAGAAGATGACAATTTTCAATTGAAATGATGTAATGTTGTATGCTCGAGGGAAACATACACCATCAATCATTAGTTAAAAGGTGTGCCCGAAATATGACCTTAGGCAGCAAGATCAATGTTAGAGTGACAATT
Organism: Triticum dicoccoides; assembly: GCF_002162155.2. Taxonomy (NCBI): domain Eukaryota; kingdom Viridiplantae; phylum Streptophyta; class Magnoliopsida; order Poales; family Poaceae; genus Triticum; species Triticum dicoccoides. The sequence goes on along the minus strand of NC_041393.1, from coordinate 740,995,342 downwards.
CAATAACCAACATTCTAAGAAAAAACTGTCGATCATTGACTTCAAAGCAATAGGGTTGCTAGAAGTACAGAACTCAAACAACATCATTAGCATATTGGTATACCGGTTAAAAACAACACGGGGACCAAGGAAGAATGGTGATAGTGAGAAGTATCATCATACCGAGAAATTTCTAAGAGGTGGAGCAATTCCCCCACAACATTCTCGACATAAAAGACAGTAATACTTCAAGGCAAAACACAACACTAGCTGGAGAGCAAGTTGTATTCATAATGTGGACAAGTTCGCGATGAAAGGAAGTGAAGGGTGTTGTTGATGATAATAAAAATCATCGATGGCAAGGAGGGTATTTCTCATCATGAACACAGTTGACATCTCGGAAGAAGTCAAAGTGTTGAAGGTGATCTGACATATTTGCCGGGAGATTTCAAGAGGATGCAATCAAACAACAACGGCGAAAAGCAAGGAAATAACAAAGTGGAAAGTTACAGGATTAATCTATAAGATGCAAGCTTGGAACCAAAGTTGCCTTTCAAGACAAGCAACATGATGTGGAAAGCTCGACGTGAGTCGTGCTCACACAGTGAAGAATTCATGCACCAGAGAAGGACAAGGTAGCACAATCAAGATAGCAAGACCAAGATGCAGATGATAGTCTAGGAATGACTAGATTGAGTTCAGAATTTCCTAGTAAAAAATACTAGGGGTATTTGATTTGTAGTGCAGAATAGTTTCACTAGTCGGTGTCCTCGGTTGACAACAATCCAAAACATGTAGAGTGATTACGACAAGGAAAGACATTACTTGAACAAAGTTAGTAAGATGTGGTGCAATGGCTAGACATCTTGGAGATAACAGGGGGGTAATACTCGAAGGTAGAACATGATAGAAGTATAACCGGGTCATTGACCTGTGACAGTAGATACTTTAACCTCGCCAAAAATAGACGAGGCACTGGAATGAATTCCCATCAGACATATCAGATCAGGACAGCATGGTCGGAACCATAACTGTAAGGAATCAATTCAAGAATACCGAAAGAATCATACAACTGGATAATGATTTTGTAAGAAGCTTCCGAGATGGTCTACATCATTTTCATGGGCATGAACACAAAGTTCAAGTTCGACTCCCACTTCTTTAATGCATAACATTTCATCCACCTTTCGCTTTGATAAAGCTGTAGTATTGGAATTTTATCGGGTATAACACCGGATGAGTATGACTCGTGAAAGCTTGGGTTTGCACAGATTAGGGAAGACATTGGTCCAACCCATCTGCTATCTTAGGAACATATACTACAAAGTTCAGAAGTAAATAACTCAAGCTTGAAAGCAGAGCGTTGTTGGCCATATGAGAGAATAGAATTTACCAATGGCATTATGTTTCAGGGAAAGAACTTCTAGAGGTTTTTGTATACAAAGGACATTGTCGAATTGATAATTCAACAAAGGATCTGACGGTCCACAACGGAGCTGATTTGATCATCGGCACACAATCAGAAGAAGAAACAATGCAAAGGCATTGGGGTATAGAAACAACTGACTAATTCAAAGCTCAATTGCAAAGGAATTTATGATTTCCAAATCAAGGGATCAAAAGCAAATGTTCTGATCGAAAATTAATAAGTTCAATAGACTTAGAAGCACAACCGATCAAGGCATTGATTGGTCAAGAACCATCTCATATCCAAATGACGTCTGAGTCAGAAGGATGAATTCTAGGATCTGACGGAGGATTGCGAGGATTCGCAACATATTGAATCAACATACTCAAAATGATAATGACAAGGGATGCCACTAAGATTACGAGACTTATGGGATTAACCATAATGCAAGCAAGCAAGAATTTCAAGAGCAATAGGTTGCTCAGGATTTTTGGAAGATCGAATGGTATTTCAAAGACTGTTGTGAAATACATGAATCATCTGGGAAAGAATGGATACTCGATAAGTGAGAGAAATTATCCGTATGGGTATTCAGGTGGCAAAGAACTGCAGGGCAGTAGGCACAAAGTATTCTCAAAACAATAGAGAGAATTTCGGGGGTATCTTGTAATAACAAGATCAATGGGGAATGATTGTATGAATGTCAAGTGTATGCAGTTTTCATAGGGGTTGATCATGGAAGGAAATCGCAAATGCAATGGCACAAAAACTCGAGAGAACATCGTAGAGTAACATCGGAATCTTCTAGCGCAGCAGGCGATCATCTGAAATGAGGGGCTCTCCGGGAGAATGTATTTTTGAGAACCTAAAGTTAGTTTTGTTTTTACCAAAATCATTTGACCCAAATAGAAGAGAGATAAGAGTCCCTGAGTATAGACGAGGAATAAAAGATCCTAATACCACCCAATGGCGACGTGGGCCTATGGGCTGCACAGCCATGTTAGTAAAACACTTTTCATCCACTAGACTCAACTTCGGCCAAGGAGTGTGGAAGGGGGATTCCTATAGGCAGTCGGCTCTGATACCAAGTTGTGATGCCCCCGATTCAATCATACACTAATCATGCACGCAAATGTGTACGGCCGAGATCAGGGACTCACGGGAAGATATCACAACACAACTCTAAAAGTAAAATAAGTCATACAAGCATCATATTACAAGCCAGGGCCTCGAGGGCTCGAATACAAGTGCTCGAACATAAACGAGTCAGCGGAAGCAACAATATCTGAGTACAGACATAAGTTAAACAAGTTGCCATAGATGGCTAGCACAAACTGGGATACAGATCGAAAGAGGCGCAGGCCTCCTGCCTGGGATCCTCCTAAACTACTCCCGGTCATCGTGAGCGGCCTGCACGTAGTAGTAGGCACCTCCAGTGTAGTAGGAGTCATCGTCGATGGTGGCGTCTGGATCCTGGGCTCCAACGTCTGGTTGCGGCATCCGAGAAGAAGTGGAAAGAGGGGAAAAAAAGGGAGCAAAGCAACCGTGAGTACTCATCCAAAGTACTCGCAAGCAAGGATCTACATTACATATGCATGGGTGTATGTGTAAAGAGGCAATATCGGTGGACTGAACTGCAGAATGCCAGAATAAGAGGGGGATAGCTAGTCATATCAAAGACTATGCTTCTGGCAGCCTCCGTCTTGCAGCATGTAGAAGAGAGTATATTGAAGTCCTCCAAGTCGCGTCGCATAGCATAATCCTACCCAGCGATCCTCCCTTGGTCGCCCTGTGGGAAAGTGATCACCGGGTTGTCTCTGGAACTTGTCTGGGTGTGTTTTATTAAGTATCCGGTTCTAGTTGTCATAAGGTCAAGGTACAACTCTGGGTCATCCTTTTACCGAGGGACACAGATATTCGAATAGATAAACTTCCTTGCACGGGTGCACCACATAACCCAACACGCTCGATCCCATTTGGCCGGACACACTTTCCTAGGTCATGCCCGGCCTCGGAAGATCAACACGTCGCAGCCCCACCTAGGCACAACAGAGAGGTCAGCACGCCGGTCTAACTCATATGGTGCAGGGGTCTGGGCCCATCGCCCATTACACACTTGCACGTTGCGATGGCGGCCGGAAGCAGACCTAGCCTCCCTAATACAAGAGCAGGCATTCCAGTCCAATCCGGCGCGCGCTGCTCAGTCGCTGACGTCAAGAAGGCTTCGGCTGATACCACGACGCTGAGTGCCCATATCTTTCCCAGATAGTTGGTTAGTGCATATAGGCCAGTGGCCAGACTCAGATCAAATACCAAGATCTCGTTAAGCGTGTTATTATGAAGTAACCGCGAACGCCGACCAGGGCCAGGCCCACCTCTCACCTAGATGGTCTCAACCTGCCCTGTCGCTCCGCCACAAAGTAACAGTCGGGGGTCGTCGGGAACCCAGGCCCACCTCTACCGGGATGGAGCCACCTATCCTTCCAGCCCCCACATCGGAATCACCTGCAGGTACTCAACGAGCTGACCCGACTTTAGTCACCACATGTATAGTATGTATATATGTATAGTATATACCTGTGATCACCTCCCGAGTGATCACGGCCCGACAGTATAGCAAGGCAGACCGACAAGAATCTAGGGCCAATGATGATAAACTAGCATCCTATACTAAGCATTTAGGATTGCGGGTAAGGTATCAATGACTATAGCAACAATGACAGGCTATGCAACAGAATAGGAGTAACCGAACATTATCAGGCTACACTAATCTAATGCAAGCAGCAGAGAGAAGAATAGGCGATATCTGGTGATCAAAGGGGGGCCTTGCCTGGATGCTCTGACAAGAAGGAGGGGTCGACAACTCCGTAGTCGTACTGGGTAGCAGCGGCGTCGGTCTCGTAGTCTACCGAGAGAAGAGGGGGATGAAACAATAAATATAATGCGAACATAAGCATGACGAAGCGGTGTTAGGTGTGCCCTAACGCGGTAGTAGGTGATACCAGCGAAAGGGGGAAACATCCAGAAAAGTATCACCGGTGTTTCGCGTTTTCGGACAGGTGAAACGGAGGGGGAAAGTTGCGGGTTCACTATGCTAGGGACGCGTGACGGACGAACAGGCTGTGTATCTGAATTCGTCTCATCATTCTGATCAACTTTCATGTACAAAGTTTTTCCATCTGAGCTACGTTATATTTTATATTAATTTTAAAAACTTTAATTCATTTTTTGAATTAAATGAATTAATTTAACTAGAATGTGTAATTATGACGTCAGCGTGATGTCAGCATGATGTCGGTAGTCAACCGGCTGTTGACTTAGTCAAACTGACGTGTGGGGCCAGTTTGTCATAGACTGTTAACTAATAAACCTAGTTAGTTTAATTAATGGATGTCTTAGGTTAATTAAACATGATGAATTAAGCTAATTAACTTAGCTAATTAATTAATTATTTAGTATTTTTATTTTCATTATTTCTTTTCCCCTTTTTTTTGTCCTCAGGGCCGAGGCCCCACTGGTCATTGGCTCAAGGCCTTAGCGGGCGCTGGGCGCTAGCGATGCCTGACCAGGCGAGGGCCGAGCGGCCGCCGACGGGCGCCGGCGTCGGGCGTTGACCGGGGCCGCGGCGAGGCTGGTCGCGAACGGCACCGACGAGGCCGGCCGAGTACAGGACTGCAGCAGAGGACGGCAAGGTCGCGCGAGGGAGCGGTGGAGGCGACTGTAGGGTAGGGCAGCAGGGGAGCCGCTGGACGGTGCGCCGGCGGCCACAGGGTGCAGCAGTAGGGGATGTGCGGGGCCGGCACAGCCGGCGTGCATGACGGCGATGGCGAGTAGCCGAGGTGGGGTCGGGAAACGACGACGCGGCCGGCGCGGCACTGAGCGTGCAGGCGCGGGCGACGCGGCAGGTGAGCGGGGCGAGGGAGAGAGGAGGACCGGGGTCCTCACCGGGGGATGTAGGGTTTCGGGCAACGATGCTCGGGGAGGAGGTCGATAAGGACAACGCGAGCGACGACGGGGACGAGTAGGCGACAGAGAGGACGACGGGGAGGCAGTCCTGCCATGGCGTCCAACGAGACGGCGAGGACGACGACGAGGTGGCCGTG
>NC_041393.1:740984189-740989575 GCF_002162155.2 Triticum dicoccoides | reverse complement strand
AGGACGAGACGCGCGGTGAGGTGCGACATCGGGGTGGGCGCCGACGTCTGGGCGCGGGGCGGCGCGGTCGCCGGAGTCTCTGCCCCTCGATCTGGATCGGGGGAGGGGCAGAGGGAGCGAATGAATAGGGGTGGGGGGAGTGCGCGGTCGAACCGCTAGGGTTTGGCTGTCCAGGGGGATAAGGTGGAGTGAGAGAGGGCCGGTTGTGCTAATGGGCTGGGCTGCTGGGCAGTTCGGCCCAGTTGGCCAGGGGGGTCCCTTTTCTGTAACTTTAATTTTGAATTGTTCTTCTGTTCTTTTATTTCTTTTTTCTGTTTTAGCTTAGTTTCTTTTCTTTTCAAATCTAGGTTTATAAAATCTACTAACACCTAAATTAGTAATAGTAGTTATACCTCTGCCACAATTATTTTTGAATATAAAAAGTGGTTTGCAATAATTTAATCATTTAAGAGACGTTAAAATAATTGTTTCAACCACTGTTTTACTTATCTTAGAGCATTTAATTATATTATAAAAATGTGGTTTCTTCATCAAAGTAATGTATGGATTATTTGCCGCAAACGGAATATTTTAGTTTTGACTTTTGAAAACTTTAATTGTCTTAACTGTAATTCGAATCTGTTTCGAACTAATGCAAGATCATCAACAGTAACCGAGGTGATTTGGTATCGTTATCACATGATTACTGTAGCCTAATTATCCGGGCGTCACACCAGAGGATTTCCTGCGCCCTTCCGATGCGGACGCCATCGGGGCGGCCATCCTCGCGCGCAGTGCCGCCGTCGGGACGAGGAACTTCACACCGTCCTGTACGAGAAGGGGCTTGCAAGGGCGCGCGATTTGGACGACAACATGGTCGTGTGGCGCCGCCAAGCCGCCGCACAGGATGCCATCTTCGTCGACCTTACTTCCGATGACGACGACTGATGATCTTCGCTGCCACAGCGTCGCCGCCGCACCCGGAGGGGTCCGATGAGCTACATTTTGGGCATTAGAGTTTGTGGTAGGCGGCCTCCTCCAATCTAGTATATGTAAATCAACTATGTATGGATGATCAAGTATGTATTGATGCACCTAGTTCTATTGCTTGTGTTCTTCTCTGGCTTGATATTTTATTTTCAAAATTTAAAGGTCCATTTGAGGTTTCTGTTCTGCTGGACCTGTTTTCGGCCATTATCTGAGCGAGGCCGCAAACTGTAAACACCTTATAAGGTCTAGCCTTATAAGGGGTCTGCTAGAGATGCTCTTATAGACTGGCTGACTTCTGGGTCTCCTGAAGGAAGTCTAACATCTTTGTGACTCATCCAGAATTTTGAAATCTCATTTTTTAAGTCAAGAGGAGAAGTATGATGCACTTTTACATCGCAAGTGCTATTGTGAGCTCGAGTTCACATGCTCTGAGATACAGTAAATCCAGTTAAGATTAAAAAATTAAAAAAATATCTGATTTTGCTTTGTCAAGAAACATTGATGATTTTTCTACATGCATGCAAATTTTCGCAATAGAATCACATTTGTGGATGTTTCAGCAAAAAAAAAATCAATACTTAAAATGCTTTAAAAACACTCTTTTTGGATCACTAATTTTGTTTTTTTGCCGGCACCTCCACAGACATGATTTTATCATAAAAATTTGCACGCCCATGGAAAAATCATTAATGCTCAATGACATTTTTATTTCAGTTTTTAATTATTTTTTGTCTTTTACTGTTCACCCAAGAGCATGTGAGCTTGAGCTCACATACTCCATGTCGCCTTTATATGTGCTATATAAGCGGACTATTAGCAGCAGAATTGTTTCTTGTTTTACTATTATTCCAGATTTTTAACTGGGTTGTCCTGTCAAATTTAAAGCACATATTCCTGATTAATGAAGCAGTGAATCAGCATAAGAAAAACTTGTCGGCATTCGATGCGTTGGGTCAAAACAGGGGTTTGAACAACAGGTTGAATCTCCCACAAGCTAAAATATAGTTTCTGCCGGAACGAAGAAGATAATTCAACCGTTGGGCGTGGATCTTGAATATTCCCCTAGAAACATTACCGTAGAGGGGTCAAACCCGTTCTAGACACTCGAAAAAGGGAAAAGCCCCATTCATTAATTTTTCATACTGTTTTAAATAGCCCGCTATAGCTCCGCTATAGCACGCTATAGCGTTTATAAAAGGTCTTGCGCTAAGAGACTTTGGTCCAAACAAATGAACAAACATTTTAAATAGCGCGCTATAGCTCCGCTATAGCGCGCTATAGCATTTGGAAGAGGTCCGCCGCTAAGATGCTTAGCGCGCTATTTAAAACTATGATTTTTCATAAAAAGTGAAACACTATAACAACCACTTCCTTTATTATTTGATTGAACCAATAGAAAACTCAAGCCACATTCCGCATGTTTCACATCAATGTAATCGTGGGCTAGACTTTGCTACGGAGCACGAGAAACAATAGCAACCACCAGAAAAAATATTCCCACGACAGTGGCCACCCTGATGCAACTCCGCGACACAGGCGGCCGCGCAAAGTATGTTGACGCATGGCCCTTTGTACAACCTCACTTCCACACAGGGTCCTGGAGGCGGCTGTGTCGGTTGAGGTGGATTGCTCGTTGGAGATGGAGGTGGTGGAGGAGGAGCCAAATCAGTGTTTGGAGATGGAGGTGGATGGCTCTTTGGAGATGGGGGAGGTGGAGGAGCCATATGACTGCTCCCTGGATGAGGAGGAGGGGCCAAGTCACTGTCATCGCCTCCGCCCAAGTCATCTTCTCCTTTGATTGGGCCTGTTGTTCATACCAAACACGAAATTAGCAAGTTAAATACAGAAAAAAAGAGGACAAAAAGCGCAAACTAGTGATTAATAGTCTTTCTCTGGGCACTCTGGTACGTATTTACCAACCAACTTGGTGTTAGACGTATATTGGATATATTAATCGTGTCAAGATGAAGTATATATATGACATAGACGGATGATTGGACTTCTCATACCTAAAAAGGCGAGCAAAACAAGGAGAAGAGTAATCAGCATGGTGCTCCTTCTTAGAGTCATTTCACAAAGATGTGAATACTGAAGAGTGGAGTTTGGGATAGACCCTACATTTATAGATGCTTGGACCGTCTCATTTTTCAGATCTTCGGGGCACTCTTATTGCATGATATCTTAAGGCATATCATGAGCATTAAATAAATATTTACATACAAGTCGTCTAATGAATTGTATCTTGTTGTATCTAGAAGATTTCCATTTAATGTGTTTTGTGAAAGGATACTAGTAGGACTTGTCTTTGTTTTGGTACTTCTTGCTAATAAATGATCCACCACCATGTATGGATTTTTGTTATTACTGTTTTTTTCTACCAAGATATGTGGATTTTCGATCATAAATAGATGGACAGCCTGCCTTTATTCGAGGGCTTATTTTACAACAACAACAACAACAACAACAACAACAACAACAACAACAACAACAACAACAACAACAACAACAACGAAGCCTTTAGTCCCAAACAAGTTGGGGTAGACTAGAGGTGAAACCCATAAGACCTCGCAAACAACTCATGGTTCTGGCACATGGATAGTAAGCTTCCACGCACCCCTGTCCATGGCTAGTTCTCTGTTGATACTCCTGTCCTTCAAATGCCTCTTTACGGACTCCTCCATGTCATGTTCGGTCTACCGGAACCTCTCTTGACATTATCGGCACACTTTAGCCGTCCGCTATCCAACGGCGCGTCTGGAGGCCTGCGCTGAATATGCCCAAACCATCTCAGTCGATGTTGGACAATCTTCTATTCAATCGGCACTACCCCAACTCTATCTCGTATATCCTCATTCTGGACTCGGTCAATTCTTGAAGTGCCTTACCGGAGTCAAAGTTAGTTCCGATTACTGTGGCAAGATAAGCAGATATCTAGACACGGACAAGAAAATGTTCAGCGGGATGAAGTCTCATGACTGTCATGTGATGATGACGCAGATACTACCTGTTGCCCTTAGAGGGATAATGGTCAAGCACGTTCATGACACGCTTATTGGTCTCTACAACTTTTTCGACATCATCTCTCGAAAGTCGATCAGTGTGAAGCAGCTCCGAAGGCTACAGGAAGAGATCGTTGTGATACTGAATGAGCTTGAGATGTACTTCCCGCCCGCGTTCTTTGACGTGATGCTGCATCTGTGTGTCCATGTTGTGGATGACATAATAGACCTGGGGCCGTCATTCCTGCACAACATGATGCCGTTTGAGAGGATGAATGGGATCATCAAAGGATTCGTTCGTAACATGTCCCGTCCGGATGGAAGCATCATCCAGGGCTATTTGACACAAGAGTGCATCTCTTTCTGTGAGAATTTTCTATATGGTGCAGACCAGCCGCCTAGTGTTAGTGTTGGTTTGCCCGTTAACAAGCACGATGGGAAGCTCGAAGGAGATGGTCACTGCAACGGTCGCAGTCAACTGCACGTGGCATACTTAGATAGATGCAGCGACTTTGACAGAGCAAACTTGGTAGTGCTACAACACCTAGACGAGGTAGATCCTTTCATATCACTGCACAAAGAAATTATCGCAAAGAAGTATCGTGACCGGGGGCTATGCAGGATGAACGCCGAAGTTACTAGAGAGCACAACTCCACTTTCCTGCATTGGTTCAAAGAGCATATTATTGCTAATCCCCCGGAGGAGGGCTCTAAGGACGGATTGCTCATATACGCCTTGGCACATGGCCCCTTGCCCAACCTCGTAACCTATCATGCATATGATATCAACGGATACACGTTCTACACGGAGGCCAAAGATATGGACAATGATGATCAGAACTCAGTGGTGACGATGGAATGCATGACCGGCAGCGACAACGGCGCAACTGAACGATTTTATGGAAGGGTCGAGGAGATCTGGGAGCTTGACTACTCTGGACTGCACAACACGACGATGTTCCGTGTCAGATGGGCAAAGAATGTCGAAAGAGAAAACCGGATTTTCACTACCATGAGTATACCCGACGCCAAGAGCGCTACCGTGAACGCTATCGCATAAAACGAGCCATGGGTACACGCTAAGCACGTGACACAATGCTTCTTCATAACCGACCCATGCAATCCCAGTCGTGTTGTCGTGAGGAGAGGCAAAAGGAACATCATTGGAATGGATGGAGTTGCCAACAAGGAAGACTATGATCAGTACGGCAACCCAATGAGGGAAGATGACGATGATGATGAAGTATACGTCAAAAGAAGAATCAATACTATATCACCTAAGAAAAATCGTACACCATGGAAAAGGCAAAGTCACAATGAGGGGCTCAACTATTCTTCGATGAACAAGAAGGGAAAGAAGCTGACTCAAAAAGGAAAACGTCAGCGCTGAGGAACCGTATGTTATCGGCCAAATGATG
>NC_041393.1:740981284-740983314 GCF_002162155.2 Triticum dicoccoides | reverse complement strand
CCTCGCCCCCGCACCCCCTGTAATCCCCCCTCTCTCTCTCTCTCTGCTAGGGTTCTTCGGTTAATTTACTTAGGTTTTAGTTAGGACAGTATGTTAATTAGGTTATTTATTTAGTTATGAATTTATCTAGGTTTCAAAATTAGCTGAATTTATATGCAAATTTGAACTGGACATGTGATATGTGGATATGTCATGTTTGGAAAATGATCCGAGTGGCCTATGTTACGCCGGAATGTTGATTCATTTCCGTTCCGGTGAATATCAGGCGCTCGATATGTCCATTTTCTAGCAAAGGTCATGCCGAAATTTCCCGTGAATAAAGGCATGATTTGTGCTACATAGTTGGCATATCGAGTGCTGGCACATAGATTTCTTTTTATGTCATTTTTCATTTGATCATACTTGTAGAAAAACATGAGGACACTTAATCATAGGAAACATGTCGAACAACGAAGAAACTGGGCCTTCTGACCAAGATGCAAACGAGATGGATTATGAGGGTGAACAAGAGTACCTCGACTATTTGACTGCTAAGCAAGGATTGCAGGTCGGCCTAGATTATGGTACTGACGCCGACATCGACACCGACGGCGCCGGCACCGATGGCGGCGCTGAGACCGGTGGGGAAGGTACGGTGGGGAAGATACCGGCGGGGAAGGTATCGGCCCCGATGCCGCTACCGAAAATAGGAAGCATAAGAAGCAGAGGATACGAAAACCTAACAAACTAGGGATTGGACGACTTGTGATCACAAAGATGGCACCTGGCAAGTTAGAGCCGTTAGAGCCGGAAGAACCTCGCAAGTGCTATGGGAACCAAGTAGGATGCATCCTACGAGAATGCGCGAGCATCAACAATGATGACTTAAGGAGTAAAGAACATTTGATGCAGTTGCTCCTAACGAAGTTCCACAAGAGATTCAAGTTCCCCGACCGGGATGATAACATAGCACAACCGTGGGATGATCCGAAGATGAAAAAGATTAACAATCACGCCATGGGGATGTTCAGCAATGATTTGGCCTCCTGGAAAGGGAGGGTGAAACGAGCTATTGAGGCTTATGAACCCCTGCCCAAGATTCTGGAGGAAAATACGACACTTACGGAAGAGGAGTTCGAAAAGTTCAAGGACACTTGCGCTACCGAGGCAGCCAAGGCTAAGGCTGCAAAATTCAGGAGCCTTCAGCAAAGGAACACGGGGAAGCATCACCTCGGAAGCCGTGTCTACCTCGGTAAAAGGCCCGTATGGGATAAGGAGGACGTGGAACGTGAAGCCGCGGGTCTCCCAGACCCCTTCGCGAAGTTCACCAACCCCTTGGAGCGTGACTTCATCAGGGCCCTCTACAAGTGGGACAAGGAGAAAAAGGTTTTTTACATGGACAAGATCACGAGGAAATTGATTAGACTACTGGAGAAGCAACACCAGCTTGCAGTCGAAAGCCCTACTTCTCCGATGAGGCCCAAGTGGGACACCCCTCTCAACCGGGCCTTGAACGAACTTAAGGGACTCCCTTTGGGCCAGCGGCCGCAATATGGTCGTGTGCACGGCGCTGGAGACGGCGCCACATGGAAGGTGTTTTACAACGAGGGCCCGGAGGCCAAGAAGCAGAAAAAGAAGTTTAGTCAGGCGGACATCGACGCGAAGGTGAAGCTTGCGGTCGAGAAAAAAGCAGCTAAGGACGCAGAAAAAAAAGCCGAGGAGAAAAATGAGTTGCTACAGCAGGCAGTCAATGCAGCTGTAACTGCCTGCAGAAATGATTTTGCTACTAACTTGGTTCCAGCTATCATCAACTGGACGAAGGAAAATCCAGACAAGACGGTACATGATTTCCCGATGCCCAGTTTCGTCGGGAGAAACTCCATGAACAACAACACCATCGCACCATCACTTTCTCACGCAACCGGGCCTCCTCTCGCAGCCGCTCCCGCTCATAGCAGCCCGTCCTCAGTCTCAAGCGCGCTAGGTGGGCCTTCGTCTTTGGCTGAGCTCGACGCTGTCACGGTAATTACATGTCGCACCAACATACATAT
>NC_041393.1:740963201-740980920 GCF_002162155.2 Triticum dicoccoides | reverse complement strand
ATATATATATATATATATATATATATATATATATATATATATATATATATAATATTCCATTTTTGTTGCCTTTCAGTTGTTTTACGCCATAGACATATGTGTTTGCAGGCGAAAGAAACCCCGTGCACCATACTCTACTTGATCAAAGGCCAGAAGGTGGACGTGGGAAAGGGGATGATAATGGACCCCTCGCAACCCACGTTCCACAACCAGCCGATCCCCGCTGGGCACTTCATGGTTGGCTTGACCAGTGTGAAATCAGGGCAAGAGGACTTGCCTCCTCCAGTATAGCATGTGGGAGTGGACGACGAGACCCCGCCGTGGATTGGAACCTACAAGGGTTGGGTGCTGGTATGGCCGAAGAATCTTATTCGTCTGGAGCCGGCCGAGAGCACATCAATAACCACACGTCAACAAGCATGTGCGGAGACCACCACCCCGCCTACGCAATTACCAGCTCCTGTAGTGCCGGGTGAGAGTGGTGGACGACATGATGAAGGGGGTGCAATAGTACTGGCTGATGTAATTTCTCCTGTAGAACAGAGAATGGATGATGAGACGGAGGTCGACCCTACGGATTTCCTCAATACAAACGCGTATGACTGTGACATAGATATGATGAGTCAACCATATGACGAATCGAGCTTTCAGCTTGCTAATGAGGATATGGATGATATGCCCGTGCAGGGTCATAACAGGGATTGCAAAAAGTCTCTCTTCATGAAATCCTCACAGGACACGCCTGAAGAAGCCGCCTCAACACAGCCTCAACTAGCCGGGCGCGAGGGTCATAAAGTACTTAGCCCGGGAACACTGGGGCAGGGGTTAAGGAAGGGTCTAGAAGGTGTGCCCAAGAAAAAGGAGATGAAGAGATCGGGGAAGATAACTGCCTCCAAACAAGCAAGAGCACATAGCAGCCAGACGATGCATTCTGAAGAGCTTGTACCCGTGAAAGGTGCGGTCATGTTCCATCTCACGGGTGAGCCGATGCTACCGCTGAAACCGCTGGAGGCACTATCAGGGGATCTCAGGAGACTGCACGACCATGTGCTGCCGACTGAGAAAAGCCTACTACCTCAAAGGTTCCAGGATATCCGACATACGCGGCTCGTGTGCCTGAGGGGAAGTGCTACATCGAGACACGGCCCACGAAGGTGTTCTTCCTGCAGTTTGACCATATCTTTGAGATGTTTCTAACAAGGCAACTCGATTTTACAATCGTCCAACTTTTTCCGCTACATATGAGCTCCGTCATGAAGAGTGAAGAAGTCTCGCAAATCTGTGTGGCGGATCCGTACTACATGCACGAGTCTTTCTTGAGTCTCGACGACTTTGAGCGTGAAACTGCTAGGGAGTACCTCCAAAACTTCATGGTACAGAATAAGGACCGGGAAATTGTCCTCGTGCCTTATAATCCAAAGTAAGTCAGTTCCGGACAACCCTTTCGTACATTTCAATCATTCCTGCTCTCTCATATGGGGAATAATTTGAGGTGTCTTTTCCCCATAGCAACGGGCATGCCGTCCTTATCGTTCTTTACCCGCAAGTCTCCCCCGCCGTGTATTTTGACCCTTCCAGAGACTACGAGGAAAAAGACTACACCCACATAATGAATATTCTAGATGATGCTCTCCAAGGCTTCAGCTTTAGACGTGGCCACGTGCAGATCAGGAAACAAAGGAACAAGAAGATGGGTTTCACGCAGAAAACTAACTTCTCCTGCATCCATGTCCCAAAACCAAGCAAGAAGGATGGATTCTACATCGTCCATCTCATGATTCAGTTCAACACGGATCACCAAAAGCTTCGCATGAGAAGAAGAAATGATGATCATATCCACAAGTGGCTAGAATCTCATGGAGAAGCAGATTATAAACTTAGAGATGACTTCTTTCGCATCCAAAGCGACATTGCGACGATCATCATGAAAGAAGTCGTCGATGAGAAGGGGATGTTCCACCACGTCCCTATATCACGAGCTGACGTCCAAACTCGCATAGGCATGCAATGTCTAGACCTCACGCCGTTTAAGAAGCTAGGGTTCATCCTCGATGATATGGAAGGATGGAACTTCTAGTGATTTTATGATGCCGATGATGATGATATGTGTCGGTTGAACTTGTATACTTTTTGTAGCGATGAAACTTTGTGATGTCCACAGTCCCTGCCGAACTTGCGTAACGCTACTTTGTTAGTTTGCGTACGATGACCTGCGTACCTCTAGTTAATTAATTTGCATACTGTATGTTGCATCTAGTTGCTAACCCTTTCTTTTTCGGTGTGCTCTAGTATATTTTGTTGCATATATATGATTGTCCATCCTCTTCATGAACATGCATCTCTAACAGGTACCTAGTTTCTTGATGGCGAGATGGAATTGCTATGTCGTGTACAAAGGGAAGGTTCCGGGGGTGTACAACGAGTGGCATCAGTGTCAGGGGCAAGTGAATGGGTTCACGGGCGCCAGCCATAAAGGCTTCAAAAGCTGACAAGAAGGAGAAGCTAGTTACTTGAGGTTCACGCTAGCGCGAGAGAGGACTCGTAACTGCCACCTCATATACTGCATAGTTCCGCTCTCACTCATAGTGATAGCTCTTCTTGCGTATACCTTTGTTTAGATGGATGACGTTGTTGTAGTTGCAAGTATTGGAGACTTGCATGTATCGCTATTTTCGAGATGATGACAATATACCACTTTGTGTTGGATGATGATTATGATGAGACTATTTGTATGTATATGCTATGATTACATTTGTGGTCTCGCAGGCATTTGTATGTGTATCATGATAACATTTCTATGTGCTAAAGATTCGTCTATAAAGCCTGTTCAAATACAAAACAAATATGCTGAAAAAAACAAAAAAACTACTTAAATTAGCAGTAGCGAGTGTATAAAAGTTAGCAGCGGCGCCGCGATAGTAGTAGCGCGTCCAGGCAAAGCGCGCTAGAGCTACTAGCAGTAGCGAGCTTCCACTAACCACGCTGCTGCTACACTTGTGTAGCAGTAGCGCCAGTGAGCACGCGCCACTGCTATGTGTTAGCTGTAGCGCCTTATTAGTAGCACCACTCCCCGCGCTACTGATACACCTAAAACCCGCGCTGCTGCTAGCCTTTTCCCTAGTAGTGCTTGTGTGTCCATACATCCATCTCAACAGGCGCATCTCTGCCACACCTTACTGTTGAACATGTCACCTTTTAGCAGGCCAACACTCAACGCCATACAACATTGCAGGTCGAACCATCGTCCTATAGAACTTGCCTTTTAGCTTTTGTGGCACTCTCTTGTCACAGAGAATGTCAGAAGCTTGGCGCCACTTCATCCATGAGGCTTTGATTTGATGATTCACATCTCCATCAATATCCCCATCCTTCTGTAGCATAGACACCAAATATCTAAAGGTGTCCTTCTGAGGCACCACCTTCCCATCAAGGATGACCTCCTCCTCCTTCTCCTCATGGCTAGTAGTACTGAAACCATGCCTAATGTACTTGTTTTTATTTCTACTAAGTCTAAAACCATTGGATTCCAAGGTTTGTCTTCATAGCTCTAACATCCTATTGACCCCCGTCCGACTATCATCAACTAGCACCACATCATCCGCAAAGACCATACAACATGAGATATCTCCTTGTGTATCCCTTGTTACCTCGTCCATCATGAGAGAAAAAAGATAAGGGCTCAAAGCTGACCCTTGGTGCAGTCCTATTTCAATCGGGAAGCCATCGGTGTCGCCATCACTTGTTCGAACACTTGTCACAATATTATCGTACATGTCCTTGATGAGGGTAATGTACGTGGTTGGGACTTTGTGTTTCTTCAAGGGCTATCACATGAAATTCCGCGGTATCTTGCCGTAGGCCTTCTCCAAGTCAATGAACACCATATGCAAGTTCTTCTTTTGCTCTCTATATCTCTCCATGTGTTGTCGTACCAAGAAAATGGCCTCCATGGTCGACTTCCCAGGCATGAAACCAAACTGATTTTTGTTCATGCTTGTCATAGTTCTTAACTGGCGCTCAATGACTCTCTCTCGTAGTTTCATGTATGGCTCATCAGCTTAATTCCACGGTAATTAGGACAACTCTGAACACCCCCTTGTTCTGGAAGATTGGTATTAATATACTTCGTCTCTATTCTTCTAGCATCTTGTTTACCCAAAGAATAAGGTTGAAAAGCTTAGTTAGCCATACTATAGCTATGTATCTAAGGACTCACCATACCTCATTGGGGATACAATCAGTGCCCATCGCCTTGTCTCCTTTCATCCTTTTTAAAGCCTCCTTGACCTCCGACTCCTGAATTGACCGCACAAAACGTCTGCTGGTGTCATCAAAGGAGTCGTCGAGTTAAATGGAAGATATGTGATTCCCCCCATTAAATAGCTTGTCGAAGTACTCCTGCCATCTATGCTTAATCTCCTCGTCCTTCACCAGGAGCAGGTCTGCTCCGTCCTTAATGCATTTTACTTGTTCAACATACCTCGTCTTCCTCTCTCGGATCTTGGCCATCTTATAGATGTGCCTTTCGCCTTCCCTCGTCTCTAACCGCTAGTAGAGGTCCTCATACGCCCGACTCCTTGCTTCACTCACAGTTTGCTTTGCAGCCTTCTTTGCCATCTTGTACTTCTCTACGTTGTTTGCACTCCTATCGAGATAGAGGCGTCTAAAACAATCTTTCTTCTCCTTAATAGCCTTCTGAATATCATCATTCCTCCACCAGGTATCTTTAGCTTCTCTTTTAATTCCCATGGACACTCCAAAATCCTTTGAGGCCACCTTATTAATGCAAGTAGCTATCTTCATCCAGACATTGTTTGCATCGCCTCATTCCTCACAAGGGCCCTCCTTAATGACCCTCTCCTTGAACACCTGAGCTCCCTCCCGCTTGAGCTTCCACCAGTTCATTCTAGCGCCTTTGGTCGAGGGTTTATTTTATCACAGAGTAAAATACATTGGTGGTCCTAAAAGTATTCAAGGTGTACCCAATAGGTCCGGGAAGTTTGAAAAATCACACTTGGGTCCAATATGTGTGTAGCTCGTTCAACTTTGGTCCTATTCGCATCTGACTAGGCCGCAAGGCCCGTTGAGTCATGCCATATAGGCAATATTTTGCCAAAACACACAGGTAGACTTTTGCAAGCACGTGGGTATACCCATGTTAGGCTCCATGCTTGGGTTGAATGACTTTAAACATTGTATGCAAGTTGCGGCACGTCTGGCCATTTATCAGATTTTTTTGACCAAGAAAACTCCATAAAATGAATTTTTTGTTGAACACCAAATACACTTGGCATGGTGGCTTGAATTGGTAATATAAGGCCATGGAAAAATTGGGGCCATTTCACGCATGCCAAAAAATAACATGCTCTCAGACAGAGCCTTCTGTCCTAGCCAAACGCTCTGAGTTGAACATGGTCTTTTTTTTGACATCCGTAAAATGACCACAACTTTTACAAGCATGCGAGCATGCTCATGCTAGGCATCCATGCCTGGCTGGAATGAATTTTGACACCATATGCAAATTGCGACATGTTTGGTCATTTATTAGTCTTTTTGACTAAGAAAACTCGAGAAAATACAAACTTTGTCAAAAAACAAAACAACTTGACATGGTGCCTTGAATTGGTCATACAAGGCCATGGAAAAATAATTGTTGCCATTTCAAGGGTGTCGGAAAACAACATGGTCTTAGACGAACCCTTTTGGTCTACCGAACACCCTCGGTTGAACATGGTATTTTTGTGGACATCCTTGGTGACCCCTTCTTTTGGCACCAGTTGGGCATGCCCATGGTAGGCATCTATCCCTGATATGAATGACTTCACCATATGCAAGTTGCAACATGTCCTACCATACATTTATTGTTTTTTTTACCAAGAAAACTCCAAAAATGTAAAATACCCAAGAAACTTAGCATGGCGCCTTGAATGGACCTTCTAGCCTACCCGGACACCGAACGTTGAACATGATGGCTTTTGGACATGTTTGAGATGACCCCAACTTTTGCCACCAGGTGGGAATGCCCATTGTAGTTATCCATGCCAATTTAAACGACTTCCAACATCGTATGCATGTTATGACACATCCGCCATTTATCAGCCTTTTCACCTTCCCAGCTAGTTATTTTCAGTTTTGGGAACCTTCAAGGAGGTTCCTAAAAGTCGTTCCCGGTTTTCAGAATCTCAGCTTCTCAGCTTGCTTTTTCTGGTTCTGAGAACTTTCTAGGAGGTTCTTGAACCATGATTTTTCCTTTTTTCTTCTCTCCTACTCTTTCTCTATTTCTTTTTCTTTCCTTCTTCATTTTCTTTAACTTTTTCCTTTTTTCCTGTTTATTGCTTCTATTTTTCATAAATTCCAAAATTTCAAAACTTAAAACTTATTTGGAATTTTCAAATATTCATGTTTTTCAAGTTTTGTTCATTTTTCCAAAACAAATTCATATTTTCTAAAAAAATTCTTCAGAATTTCAACCTTTTTTATATTTATTAATCATTGTTCAAACAATTCAGAAAATGTTTAGGAATTCAAACTTTACTTCGCTTCATTTTTTGTTCATAGTTTCTAATCAGTGTCAAAAAATTCAAGAAATGTTAACAATTAAAACAGATTGTAAATACTCAAATAAATTGAGGCATCAAATTTTGTTCAGGGTTTTAGAAGTTTTCCTGTTTTAGAAAATTATTCATAGATCAAAAAATATCACATCTCCAAATTTAGTTCAACTTTTTTAAAATGTCTACGTTTCCAAATTGTGTTCAAATATTCAGAAATTTGTTCACGAGTTAGAAAATGTTTGGGGAGTTTCAAGCAATCTTTGGGCTTTCAAAATGTTCAAAATTTCATAAATGTTCCTGTTTCCAAAAAAAATTCTACACAAATTCAAGAAATGTTCGGGGAAATACAAACAAAATGTTTAAAAAAACAAATAGAATAATTTTGAAAAAATTGTTTTCAAACTTTTGCCATTAATTTGTTTTCTTTTTTCATGTTTTAGCATTCTGAGCAATTTTGAAAGACACAAACATTCTGTTCAATTTTTAGAATGCAGATATTTGTATTTGTGAACAGAACTTTTTGTAAAATTTTGAACAGAACTATAAAAGCACGAATATTTTTTGAAAAATAAAAAAGAAATTAAAATGAAAAAACATAAAATGAAAAATGAAAAAGAAACAAAAAGTAAACAGAAAAAGAATAATGAATAGTGGGAAAAAGACCAGTTCGGTACATTAAATCGGTCGCTGGGGGATAGTTCTTGTGGTCCGCGTTTCCTAGTTAGACACTGAATCTTATAACCTCGTCTAGCTAGCGATGAGCGGTCAGCTGCGAGAGGTACATGGTTTAATCCATAGCACTGCCATTCCCGTTTCGGCGACTTTTTTCCATGTTTCCCTCTATTGGACGCTACTCCCCGATGTACGGCCTATACATTCCAGCAGGCGACCCAGTATCACTACAGTTTCTAAGCTCCCAGGATTTACAGCGCTGTGGTTGATCGAGTCTGTTGGGACCAATTGGATTCGGTAATTCGTTATGTTGGGCCCATGCCATGGCGGCGACCTAGATATCTCCCCTAGGGTTTTTCTGGGGTTCCACCTAGCCTCCAGCGATCGCGTCAGAGTCCACGTAAAATCTCCCTGGAGGGCTGGTTTTCTCCGGCCGCCAGTGAGATCTACCCTCTCCCGTCACGCGCTCGCATGTGCATGGCGGAACCAAGACGACATGAGCAAGGTGGAAAGGAGGAAGGGATGGCGGCGGCAGTAGCCTTGGCGGCGACGAATAGGCCTAGTGGATCAGGAGTGGAGAAAGAAGGGGATGCGGAAGAGAATAGGAGGAGAGAAGATATTGACTGAAGCTCGCAGGATGTGCGGAACCAATCTGATGGGTATGATGAGGAGTTTGGAGAGTACCTTGGTCCCGAACCTGATCTAGAGGACCAATTTCGCGGGGATGAAGTTGCATGGAAGGGAGGAGGAAGAGTTAGATTTCTCTGATGAAGTGGAAGATCTGATCAAGGACGTACGTTGGCTCGCACTATTTCGAGTTGATACTACGAAACCTTTTAGTCATGCGGCGCTCCTTTCACAAATGCACAATGCTTGGTCGGTGGCACACGGGGTTACTTTCAACATCAAGGGCCCCAATCTGTTTCTGGTCCAGTGTCACTGTTTAGGCGATTGCAGGAGAATTATGGATGGAGGGCCATGGCTGTTTAGGAGGGCACCAGTGGTGATCCAGGAGTATGATGGGTTCTCAGACGTCAATGGCTATAGACTGAACAAGATCCCGATTTGGGCTTGGGTGAAGGGTTTGCCTGACGGTCTCACGAGGAGGAAGAAGCTCGCGGAGAAAGTTGCTGCAAAGCTTGGAGACCCACCTTTTACTGTGATCATGAATGAGGGGAGAATTAATCCAGCTAGTACTCGTCGTGTGAGGTTTATATGGATGTCAATACCTTGCTTGTCTGGTTCGTACCAATAACTCTGAAGGAGTACCAAAGATATAGTGTCTACTATGAAAAGTTACCAGATCTTTGCTTTGCTTGTGGTAAGATGGGCCACCTTGTCGATGAGTGTGGCGATGGATTTCACGATACGAACACCTTTGAATGGGGTGAGTGGTTATTGTGGGAGCCGGAGCTGCCAATGGCACAGGGTTCAGGGGGCGAGGTAGAGGAGATGGAGGTGGTAGAGGTAGAGGAAGGGATGCAGGCAGAGGAGATAGAGGAGGGAGTGGATCGGCTAGTGATAGAGGGGGAAGAGACCCTGGAGTAGGGGAACATTCTGGTGGTTCGCAGCAGATGGAAGTGGACATGCGTTTTGATGGCCTGGGATTAGGATCAGAGAAGGGCGCTAGGAAGAGGATGGTTGAGGAGGATGGATCTCTAAACATAAGGGGCCAATGGCTTAATCATTTAGCTGGGAGAGTCGCTCGTACTGTCATGATGATTGAAGGGGCTACACCCCCGGCAAGCTCAAATAATGTGATCTCCACTCCGGGAAAGGATCCAATTGTCAAAAGGAGGTGCCAGGAAGGGGAAGAAGGTGTTTCTGGGGATTATATAGAAGAGGCGGCCTCCTACGGGGAGGGTCGCCGGGCCTGATGAGGACTCTTTGCTGGAACTACCGTGGGATTGGCGACCCTGTGACAGTTCATGAGCTCCGCGATCTCGTGGAAGCTAGTGCGTCGTCGGTTCTTTGCATAGTGGAGACTCAATTTGCGAAGAATCGAGTGGAGGGTTTGGCGGCTTCTTTAGGTTTTCGGAGTAGTTTTGCAGTAGCCAGTAGTGGGAGGAGAGGACGTTTATGTATTTTTTGGAAATCTGAAGTTACTTTGGAAATATATTTTTCTCAATATCACATTGATTCTTGGATCCCGGTGTCAGGTGGGGAGCAATGGCGCCTAACATGTTTTTATGGAGAGGCTAACAGGAGCCTTAGATACAAAACTTGGGATACTATGAAGATATTGAGAGGTGAAAGCACCCTACGGTGGTTATGTATTTGCGATTTAGAAATTCTACGTCAAGAGGAACAAATGGGGCCTATTCCCCGAGATAGTGCTCCGATTGAAGGATTCAGAAAAGCGGTAGATGTCTATGGTCTTTCTGATCTTGGATACAAAGGAATGGACTGGACATGGGAGAAACGGGTGATGGGTGGACAGTTTTGCAGAGTTCGGGTCGATAGAGCTCTTGCCTCGCCAAGCTGGTCGAGCATGTTTCCTTTTGCTAGTGTTGAACACTTAACAACGGTCAAGAGTGACCACAGTCCAATCCTTCTTTTGAATGACCTCGAGGAAGGAAATCTTCGCATAGCCTTGAAGAAACCGATCCGATACGAGTGTGCTTGGGAGACTGATGATCGATTCAAAGAAGTTGTGGAGGCAGCCTGGAGCGGTGATGGCCCCGGAATGTCTGTTTCCGACCTCGCGACCAAACTTCATACAGTGGCGACGTCTATGTCATATTGGAGCAAACATACCTTTGGTTCAGTTCCTCATGAGTTAAGCTCGATCCGTCCTCAGCTAGCTGCACTAAGGGCCGACCCCTTGAGAACCGGACCTACTGCAGAAGAGAACAAGATGGAGGATCGCATGGTCGAGCTTGCATATAGAGAGGAGATCATGTCAAGGCAACGGTCGCGCATCACATGGTTGTCGGAGGGCGCCAGTAACATGAAATTTTTCCCGAGGAAAGCGAGTGCACGACGAGCAAAAAACAGGATCAGTAAACTAGATCTGCATGATGGTTCAACATGCACGGATCAGGGTGAGTTGAGAAACATGACCATGGATTTTTACTCAAACTTATACACGTCCGAGGGAACTGTTGATATGGAGGAGGTCCTGTCGCATATTCCTGTGCGGGTGGATGGCAATATGAATGCTCGGTTGAATGCAAGCTACAACAAGGAGGAAGTTAAAGATGCTCTTTTTCAAATGCTTCCCACTAAAGCTCCTGGTGATGGGGTTGTGTACCTAGGGTAGGATCATGGACCTGATCCAAGTAACTTACCCTAGGACATCCTTAGAAGAGGTCGCCTTCCAGTCGACCAACGAGGATTCACTCGACTGGTCTGAAGGACTCGACCGCGAAGACTCACTCGACCACCAGGAGGTCAAGAGGCACTCTGCACTGCAACGGCCTGTAATCAAGTAGACTTTATGATAGTAAAGGCACTTTATGTGGGGCGTTACCAGTAACGCCCCAGACTTAACTCACCTTAAACCCTCTCCTGCGTGGGCTGGCTAGGGTCCTGGCGCACTCTATATAAGCCACCCTCCTCCACAGGCAGAGGGGTTCGGCACCTTGTAATTCATACATTCATAATCCACTCGACCGCCTCCGGGCTCCGAGACGTAGGGCTGTTACTTCTTCCGAGAAGGGCCTGAACTCGTACATCCTTTGTGCTTACAACCTCTCCATAGCTAGGACCTTGCCTCTCCATACCTACCCCCCACTCTACTGTCAGGCTTAGAACCACGACAGTTGGCGCCCACCGTGGGGCAGGTGTTTTAGCGATTTTGTGGAGAAGTTGCGATTCTTCCGAGTACTTTCATCATGGTGTCTGCTGGAGTTTTGGTCGAGGGTCAAGAGATCCGTCTCGGCACTCTCACCTTCATCGCCGACGACTCCGCATGGCTCCAGGAGGCTCTACTCGACGTAGATGCGCTCCCCGTCCGCGGTGCGACGCATTTTCGCGCGTGTGTCCGCGGCGTACTGCTGCGGCAACCGTCGACCCAGTATCGGTCGGCTCCTCCATCGTCCACTCTCCCGGTCTCCCGCCAGCGCAAGCGCTCAGGCCGGTCGAGGCTTCAGCGATGGGTGAGTCACGCGGTGGCTCGCCAATCGGCCACTACACAAGTTGCGGCAATCGAGCCCAACGAATCTCTCTACGGCTTGTTCGATCAGTCGACTGGCTCGGGAGAGACTGCATCCGAGTGCGGAAGCAGTGATCCAGCGGCGGAAATCTTGATGGTCGACGGGCCCCACAGCCCTCCTGGCTTCACCCGTGGTGGTGGAGCAGGTGGCGGCGGCGACCCTGCACGAGACTACGAAGAGTACCAGCCCGAGCCACTCGACTCTCTGCAAAGAGAAGAGCTTCGCCGCAGGAACGAGGATCCCCTGCGTATTCCCATCGCAGGAGAAACCCCCGAGGCTCGTGCCTTGGAGGAGGCGCGTCTGGCCAATTTGGCCGAGCGCACTCGACTGGAGAACCTCCAGCGAGCACTCGACGAGCGCGCGCGGCAACGAGTTCCCGACACCAGTCGACGTCAACTCTTCCTGCCGACTCAGGTATATCAAACCCCAATTCAGAATTTAGCAGCTGCGACCCGTATAGCAGAGTCCATTCAGCCTTCGCAGTCGGAAGCTGGCAGAGGTTTGCTGCAGATCAGGGATCTGCTCCGGGCAGCAGGAGATCAGAATTCAGCCGTGTCTCAGTCGCGCAACAGAATTCACAGTCGATCTGTCACTGTGAATACGGTTCAGTCGGCTCACAGCCCCAGATCGCCTCCGCGGCGCGAAGGGCGTGAGAATCGGCGAGATCAATATGGCGACAGACTCGACCGAGATGATAGGCGTCGAGTGCCCTATTCCCCTCCGAGGGGTGGGGCTTACGCTCCTCGGCAGCCAGATGATAGGCGTCAGTACAGTACAGGGCGTAGGGTTCCAGTTGACCCCAGAGAGCCAGGCTTCGACGCGCGATCCATTATCGTGCAAGGGTTGGTCGACCGGAACAGAGCCCATCGAGGCGCACTCGACAGAGATGTACCCCCGAGCAGTCGAGTACATGTTTCTGGTCCTGAATGTTTCAGCAGAGCTATCAGAGCCGCAGTTATCCCCCCCAATTTCAGGTTGGCAACAGGAGTCAGCAAGTTCACTGGTGAGTCTAAGCCTGAAACTTGGCTTGAAGACTACCGAGTGGCAGTTCAGATCGGTGGTGGGAACGACGAGGTGGCCATGAAGCATTTGCCCCTCATGTTGGAAGGTTCTGCCAGGGCATGGTTGACTCAATTACCTCCTAGCAGCATTTACACTTGGGAAGATCTGTCCCGAGTGTTCGTCAGAACGTTTGAAGGGACTTGCAAGCGACCAGCGGGATTGACAGAGTTGCAAGTCTGCGTGCAGAAAACTAATGAGACTCTCAGAGAGTATATTCAGAGGTGGATCACTTTGCACCACACTGTGGAAAATGTCTCTGATCATCAGGCAGTTTGCGCCTTCAAAGACGGCGTCAAGAACAGAGAACTGAGTTTGAAATTTGGTCGAACCGGTGACATGACCTTGAGTCGGATGATGGAGATTGCTACCAAGTACGCCAACGGCGAAGAAGAAGACCGACTCCGAAGCGGCAAGCACAAGCCGAGTCAGTCGGAAAAAGGAAACACCAGTAGGAAACAGAAGCGAAAGGCTGAGCCGGCAGCTCCTGGAGAGGCTCTGGCCGCGACTCAAGGAAAGTTTAAGGGGAAACCAAAAGGATCCTGGAACCCCAAGAAGGTAAAGGATAAAGAAGGGAACGACGTGATGGATATGCCGTGTCACATTCACACGAAGAAAGATGAAGAGGGGAATATCATTTACCCAAAGCACACCACTCGCCAATGTCGACTCCTGATCCAGCAGTTTCAGGGAAAACAGTCTAAGGACAAGGAGAAGGAGTCGGACAAGGCCGAAGACAAAGAGGACAGTGAGGGAGGATATCCGCATATCAACTCCACTCTGATGATCTTTGCAGATGTGGAAAGCAGAAGTCGACTGAAAGTGATTAACCGAGAGGTGAACATGGTTGCCCCAGCAAAGGCAAATTATCTGAAGTGGTCTCAAACACCCATCACATTCGACCAATCTGATCACCCGACTCATATTGCCACCCCCGGGAGGCAAGCTTTGGTGGTCGATCCGGTTGTCGAAGGCACTCGACTGACAAAGGTGCTGATGGATGGTGGAAGTGGGCTGAACTTATTGTATGCAGACACATTGAAAGGTATGGGCATTCCGATGTCCCGACTGAGCACTAGTAACATGAGCTTCCATGGAGTTATACCAGGGAAGAAGGCCGAGTCACTCGGCCAGATAGCTTTGGACGTAGTGTTTGGTTATTCGAAGCATTTTCGCAAAGAAAAGTTGACGTTTGAGGTCGTGGATTTTCAAAGTGCATATCATGCCATTTTGGGGAGACCAGCTTATGCACGGTTCATGGCTCGACCATGTTACGTGTACCTCAAACTGAAGATGCCCGGTCCCAAAGGTGTGATCACTGTCACCGGTGATAGGAAAAAGGCAGAGGAGTGCTTTCAGAAGGGCTCCAAGATTGCCGATTCCCAAGTGACAGCGGTCGAGTTCGAAGAATACAAGCAAAACGCAGATCCGAGTGACTTGCTGCGATCCAAGAAGCCCGCCACAGAGTCTGCATTCCAGTCGTCCGGTGAGACGAAGCCTGTTCACATTCACCCGACCGACCCCGAAGCAGCTCCGACCCGCATCTCCACAACACTCGACCCAAAATAGGAAGAAGCGCTCATCCAGTTCCTCCGTGAGAACTGGGACATTTTTGCATGGAAGCCCGCTGACATGCCAGGTGTTCCCAGGGGACTGGCTGAGCATCGCCTAAGAGTCGACTCGTCTGCAAAACCAGTCAAAGAGCATCTTCGGCGGTCCGCCGTCCAGAAGAGAAAGGCCATCGGTGAAGAGGTGGCTCGACTGTTGGCGGCAGGATTTATCTGAGAGATATACCACTCCGAGTGGCTCGCTAATGTCGTCATGGTTCCTAAGAAGGACAAGTCGCTCCGAATGTGCATTGATTTCAAGCACATCAACCGGGCCTGCCCGAAAGATCACTTTCCTCTCCCTCGCATAGATCAAATTGTTGACTCGACCGCGGGATGCGAGAGGTTGTCTTTTTTAGATGCTTACTCCGGGTACCACCAGATCCGTCTGTACGGGCCCGATGAGGTAAAAACAGCTTTCATCACTCCATTCGGGTGCTTCTGCTATATCACCATGCCATTCGGCCTCAAGAATGCCGGAGCCACATTTATGCGAATGATTCAGAAGTGTCTACTCACCCAAATCAGTCGGAATGTGGAAGCTTATATGGATGATATTGTTGTCAAGTCACGAAAAGGTTCCGACCTGCTCGCTGACCTCGCCGAAACATTTGCCAACCTCAGAAGGTATGATATCAAGCTCAATCCATCAAAGTGCACATTTGGAGTT
The DNA here is from genome assembly GCF_002162155.2 of Triticum dicoccoides. Classification (NCBI taxonomy): domain Eukaryota; kingdom Viridiplantae; phylum Streptophyta; class Magnoliopsida; order Poales; family Poaceae; genus Triticum; species Triticum dicoccoides. Next base: position 740,966,201 of record NC_041393.1, on the reverse strand, counting down.
CCTGGTGGCAAGTTACTCGGTTTTCTCGTTTCCGAACGGGGAATCGACGCTAACCCAGAGAAGATCGGCACTATTCTCCGAATGAAACGCCCTGTGCGAGTGCACGATGTCCAGAAGCTTACTGGATGCTTGGCCGCATTAAGTCGATTCATCTCAGGGCTCGTTGAAAAGGCACTGCCTCTTTACCGACTGATGAAGAAGGCTGACAAGTTCGAGTGGACTCCAGAAGCTGATGCAGCATTTGCCGAGCTAAAAGCTCTGCTCTCCACCCAGCCGGTGCTTGCTGCTCCAATCAGCAAAGAGCCTCTGTTGCTCTACATCGCAGCCACAGGACAAGTCGTCAGTACTGTGCTAACGGTCGAGCGGGAAGAAGAAGGAAAAGCTCTCAAAGTTCAGCGCCCAGTGTATTATTTGTCTGAAGTCTTGACTCCATCCAAGCAGAGATATCCTCATTATCAGAAGCTTGTGTATGGAATATACATGACCACAAAGAAGGTTGCTCATTATTTCTCTGACCATTCCATCACAGTCGTCAGCGACGCTCCACTATCAGAGATTTTGCACAACAGAGATGCAACTGGTCGAGTGGCCAAATGGGCGATTGAACTTCTTCCCCTTGATATCAAGTTTGAGGCAAAGAAAGCCATTAAGTCCCAGGCGATAGCAGATTTCCTCGCCGAGTGGATTGAACAACAGCAGCCGACTGAAGTTCACTCGGAGCATTGGACCATGTTTTTCGATGGCTCTAAGATGTTGAATGGTTCCGGTGCTCGGGTTGTCCTGGTTTCCCCCAGAGGAGATAAGCTCAGATATGTGCTCCAGATTCACTTCGATTCCTCCAACAATGAGGCAGAATATGAGGCCCTCCTATATGGGTTGCGCATGGCCATTTCACTCGGCGTCCGTCGCCTAATGGTCTATGGCGACTCGGATTTAGTGGTCAATCAGGTGATGAAAGAGTGGGACGTGAGAAGCCCAGCCATGACTGGATACTGCAGTGCAGTGAGGAAGCTGGAAAAGAAGTTCGAGGGGTTGGAGCTCCATCATATACCCCGACTGAAAAATCAAGCAGCTGATGATCTAGCAAAGATAGGTTCCAAGAGAGAAGCCATTCCGAGTGGTGTGTTCTTGGAGCATATACACATTCCGTCAGTCAAAGAAGATCCTTTCACCGAAGAAACTCCGCAGCCCAAGAGCGCCACAGATCCGACTGAAGTTGAAGTCCCGGCGGTGGTCGACTTGATCATGGAGGTTTTGGTGATCATTCCCGACTGGACGATTCCGTATGTCGCATATATCTTGAGGAAAGAGCTTCCGGAGGATGAGGAAGAGGCTCGACAGATCGTCCGTCGATCTAAGGCCTTTACCGCAATCAAAGGACAATTATACAGAGAAAGCGCGACTGGAGTCGGTCAGAAGTGCATAACACCAGAAGAAGGTCGACTCATCCTCAATGATATTCACTCGGGGACCTGTGGTCATCATGCGTCCTCTCGGACCATCGTGGCCAAAGCATACCGAGCCGGATTTTACTGGCCCAAGGCGAATGAGATGGCAAAGGAGATAGTGGATAAGTGCGAGGGATGTCAGTTCTACTCGAATATGTCGCACAAGCCTGCGTCAGCTTTGAAGACCATCCCACTCGTCTGGCCTTTTGCAGTTTGGGGGCTGGACATGGTCGGCCCTTTGAGAACAGGACGAAGTGGCTTCACGCATGTACTGGTGGCAGTCGACAAATTCACCAAGTGGATCGAGGCTAAACCAATCAAGAGCCTTGACGTCGGTACTGCTGTTAGCTTCATCAGGGAACTAATATTCAGATATGGAGTCCCGCACAGCATCATTACGGATAATGGGTCGAACTTTGACTCAGAGGAATTCAGAGCTTTCTGCGACTCCCAGGGCACACGGGTCGACTACGCTTCAGTCGCCCATCCGCAGTCGAATGGACAAGCAGAGCGAGCTAATGGACTGATTCTTAAGGGATTGAAGCCCCGACTGATGCGTGATCTCAAACACGCAGCTGGAGCTTGGGTCGACGAACTTCCCTCAGTACTTTGGGGACTGCGGACCACACCTAATCGGTCGACCGGAAGGACTCCGTTCTTCTTGGTCTACGGAGCTGAAGCAGTCTTGCCGAGTGATCTTCTCCACAATGCTCCTCGAGTTGAAATCTACAACGAAGCAGAAGCTGAACAAGCACGGCAGGACGCAGTCGACCTTTTAGAGGAAGAAAGGGAGATGGCTCTGATCCGTTCGACCATCTACCAACAAGATTTGCGCCGTTTCCACGCCAGAAATGTGAGAAGTCGAGCCTTCCAGGAAGGGGATTTGGTTCTCCGAGTGGATCAGCACAAACCACACAAGCTTGCTCCTTCTTGGGAAGGCCCCTTCATCGTCACCAAGGTCCTCCACAACGGGGCGTATCGTCTTTACAACGTCGAGCATAATATCGACGAGCCCCGAGCTTGGAACGCGGAGCTACTCCGCCCATTTTACACTTAAGTTTTATCACTCGGATGAGTTGCAATAAAATACTTCTGTAGCTCATGGACCTCAAAATAATAGTGTCATAGTTCCTCCATAATTTCTGTCACTTTTTATTTTTGTCCACATAAAAACTCCCCCTCAGTGGGTGACTTAGCCGCGAATCCGTTTCGCCTAAGTTTGTAAAAATCCTACCGAGTGGTGAGCCAGACTCTCACTCGGAGGCTTAGCTGCGAATCCGTTTCGCCTAAGTTATCAAAATCCTACTGAGTGGTAAGCCAGCCTTCCACTCGGAGGCTTAGCTGCAGCCTCGTGCTCGCCTAAGTTATAAAAATCCTACCGAGTGAAGAGCAGCCCTCTCACTCGGGGGCTTAGCTGCAGTCCAAGCACTCGCCTAAGTTGTGAAAGTCCTACCGAGTGAAGAACAATCCTCTCACTCGGAGGCTTAGCTGCAGCCTCGTGCTCGCCTAAGTTTATCAAAATCCTACCGAGTGAAGAGCAACCCTCTCACTC
>NC_041393.1:740939747-740962239 GCF_002162155.2 Triticum dicoccoides | reverse complement strand
AAAATCCTACCGAGTGAAGAGCAATCCTCTCACTCGGAGGCTTAGCTGCAGCCTCGTGCTCGCCTAAGTTATCAAAATCCTACCGAGTGGTAAGCCAGCCTTCCACTCGGAGGCTTAGCTGCAGCCTCGTGCTCGCCTAAGTTATAAAAATCCTACCGAGTGAAGAGCAACCCTCTCACTCGGGGGCTTAGCTGCAGTCCAAGCACTCGCCTAAGTTGTGAAAATCCTACCGAGTGAAGAGCAATCCTCTCACTCGGGGGCTTAGCTGCAGCCCTGTGCTCGCCTAAGTTACAAAAATCCTACCGAGTGAAGAGCAACCCTCTCACTCGGGAGCTTAGCTGCAGCCCAGTGCTCGTCTAAGTGGACTAAAGAATATGTCGATTGCAGCACAGGCACCTTGCTTTGAACCTGCAAAAGACATTCCGAGCCGAAGGCAATCATATTCAAGCGCCAAATTCAAGTTTGAATCGATATCTAAAGGAACCGAAAGTGCTCAGGCGTCAAGCCTGTTAAGGTTTGTCGGTTACAATTCCACTCGGCATACCGAGGCAAATTTAAAGCGTCGAGCCAGAAGAAGTTTTTTACCCCTCCTGTGGAGGGCTGGAAGGTGCAACAAATTCATCAAGGTCAATTCCGTCGGCGATCCGAGTGGCAGCTGCAAGGAAAGTCTCCATAAAGGACCTGAAGTCGTGCTTCTTGGTATTGGCCACCCGAAGGGCCGCCAGCTTCTCTTCTCGCGCATCTTTGCAGTGGACTCGGGCCAGACACAGAGCGACATCTGCACCACACCGAGCCGAGGACTTCTTCCACTCCTGCACTCGACCAGGGATCGTGTTCAAGCGGGTCATCAGCGACTCAAGGTCATTCTGAAGTGTCTCCTCAGGCCAGAGCGTCGAGTCGATGCGAGATGTGGCGGCCTTCAGCCTTGCGAGATAGTCCACGACAGCTGCAACACGAGACTCCAGTCGGAAAACATCCATGGCAACTTCGTCGTTCACCAGAGAATTGACGGGGTCGAGGTTTGGCTCCAGTCGGCTGGTTTCTTCTTCAAAGTTTTGACAAAATTCTGCAAGGATGATCACTAAGTCAAGAGGATAGTCGAATGGAAAAAGCCACAATTGGAAATATTTGCCAGACATGGAGGTTTACCTTCAAGCATAAGAAACAGCTTCTTGGCAAGTCCACTCAGGAAGGCCTCCAGTTCAGTTTTCTTCTCAGTCAATTTGCCGACTTGGTCGGTCAGGGCAGCTTTGTCAGTTTTCAGTCGACTGACCTCTTTGTTGGCAATCCCAAGAGCAGCTTTCAGATTGGTATTGTCTTGTTCGAGCTTGGTGACTGAAGCTAACTTCTCGTCAGCAAGCTTGATCTTTTCAGCTAGCTCAAGGTCTTTCTTCTGCTGGGCCTCCCTTACCTTGCCTGCAAGTTACAGCAAGATCAGATGCTGAAACAAGCAAGGGGAAAAGCAGTCGTCAGGGTCTCACCAAACATACCTTCGGTCTCCTCCTTTGCCTTTGTCAGCTTCTCCTGAACCAGCTTCAAGCTCAGCTCGACTTGAGTATGTTTTTGTTCCAGCTCTGAGTAGCGAGCCACAAGATCACAGGAGTTCTGTGAAGAACCAATCGACTAAATGTCAAATATAATTCACATCCGAGTGAAAAAGGGAAGAACACACGTTTCTAAGACTACAGCCGAATACAAGCATTCGACCGTAGTCTCGGGGACTACACCCAGTGGGTGCACTCAGCGTGCCCCCACTAATCCTGTTGAAGACAAAGTCGACCAGTCGACCTAAAAAAAAATGTGTGCGAGATGCATTCTCTAAGACTGTGATCAACTGCAAGCAGTCGACCACAGTCTCGGGGACTACACCCAGTGGGTGCACTCAGCGTGCCCCCACCGGTTTGAGAAATCCAGTCGACCAGTCGACTGATAGAAAGATTGACATCATAAAGCCTAAGGCCGACTGCCAGCAGTCGACCTTAGCCTTGGGGACTACACCCAGCGGGTGCACTTAGCGTGCCCCCGCTATTACGGAGTTTATTCGACACACCCACTGGGTGATTACTATAAATACCGGAAAAGAAAAGTTTTTGGTAGCATATCCAACAGAACAAACAGCGGTCGACTGACCTGGACATTGCTTTGGAGGGCAGAGCTGGCGTCATAAGCTGCCTGGCTCGCGTCTCGGATGGTCTTCAGCTGGTCCATCATGAGTCCCGCCTGGCGTATTGCCTCCTTCGCTGCACCAGCTTGGTCCTCTGGGACGTGGTGAGTCGTGAAGAGGGAGGGCTGCTGAGCACTCGTCAGTGGATTTGCGAAGGACACCGCGTGTCGAGTGGTGTTCTCTTCCTCCACAGTCAGAGTCTCAGGCGCCGTCACATCCTGAGGCACCTTACTGGCGGGCGTTTTCCGACTCTTCCTGCGTGCCAGTGGTTCTTCATCCTCGTCGTCGTCAGGAAGATTGATAACAGTATGGGGCGGAGCTGCGAGGAAGAATCAGGATCAGAGGTCGCGAGTCAGTCGACTAAAAACGGTGTTAAGAATACAGTACCTGGGTTCGAAGTTGCCGCATCCTCCATCTCGTGGTCATCGGCCCGGGCCGAGGTCTCAGAAGTAGCAGCACTGCACCTCCAAAGGATCAGTCGACTAACTTCAGCGTCGACCAGAGATAAGGTTCGCACAGAATAAGAGAATATGAGCAGCACAATTACCCTGATATGGTGGGGATGGACACCTTCATCTTCGGCAGGAACTTGGTCGGCTTTGGCGGAGCCCCCCTAGGCTGCTTCGGCGCCTTTTCAGTCGGCGCTGGAGAAGTGGTCCTAGGGCGCTTGGTCGACTGCGTCGCAACCCCCTTGCCACGTTCAGTCGAAGGGTCGTGGACGAGCTTCGACCGCCTTTCCGAGCACGGTGGCACGACCTCCTCCTCTTCCTCCTCGTCCTCGACATCGTCTTCATCGCCGTCAGCATCATCATCGTCGTCATCATCCTCTGCAACATCCGAGTCCCATTCCTCCTCTTCCTGGCTCTCGCCCCCACTCGCCTCGCCCCCGCTCGCCTCGCCTTCCTCAGTCGAAGCTTGTGCCCCATTGGGCATCGAGTACAGCTCGGTGAGGGCCTAGCAGATGCCCAAACAAGGATCAGTCGACCAGTCGGCAGGGTTAACAGAAATGAATACGACAAGGGCGCAGTGGAGAGCGGAGCAAGTGTACCTTGTTTGGGTCGGTGTTGTGGTCGAGTGGAGGAATCCTTCTGGCTCCGCGTGGGTTGTCCTTGTTTCCGGTGACGGCTACCATCCATCTTTCCAGAGTGACATCGTCGACTGCTTCTGGATGGACTCTAGTCTCGTCTTCGGTCCCACAGTACAACCACATGCAGTGGCTCCGGAACTGGAGAGGCTGGATGCGACGCCTGAGGAAAACCTCCAGGAGGTCCATGCCCGTCACTCCCTCCCGAACCAACTGCACCACGCGCTCCATCAACATCTTCACGTCGGCTCTCTCCTCCGGAATCAGCTTCAGAGGGGAAGGCTTGCTCACTCGGTCCATGGTGAACGGAGGGAGTCCACTCGACTGCCCTGGCGTCGACTGGACCTGGCAGTAGAACCAAGTCGACTGCCAGCCTCTAACGGACTCGGGAAAGGTCATGGGCGGGAAGGTGCTCTTATTCCTCACCTGAATCCCCAGGCCCCCGCACATTTGGACGACTCGGGTTCTCTCATCACCGGGGCTCTCCTTCTTCACGGTCTGAGATCGACACGTGAATATATGTTTGAACAAACCCCAGTGCGGTCGACAGCCCAAGAAACCCTCGCACATGGACACGAATGCAGCAAGATAGGCAATGGAGTTCGGGGTAAAGTGGTGAAGCTACGCTCCGAAGAAATTCAAGAAGCCACGGAAGAAAATACTTGGCGGCAAGGAAAACCCACGATCAACATGAGTGGCCAAAAGCACACACTCACCCTCTTCTGGCTGTGGCTGCCACTCCTCCCCCGGCAACCTCGCAGCTCCGTGAGGGATCAAGCCCTCGTTGGCCATGTCGAGGAGGTCCTTTTCTGTGATGGTCGACTGGATCCAGTCTCCTTGGACCCAGCCCTTTGGCAGGCGGGATCTGGACGAGGACCCTCCGCGGCTGGTGGATCTCCCCTTCACCTTCTCCGACGCCGACGCCTTCTTGGCGCGCTCCAGCGCCGCCGTCTTCTCCTTGGCCATGGTCACCGGCGAGATGCGCGAAGGGAAGTGGTGCGGGGGCGAGAACGAGCACGCTGAGCAGGGAGGAAGGAAGCAGAGAGAGGGGGAGAATGCTAAGGCGCAGCACAGAAATCCTCGCCGGGCACATTTATAAGGTTCCTTTCGAGTGGATGACAGGTGGGCCTGGTCGATCTAATCATATCTGAAACAGTTATGCAGACGGGATACGTGGCGAAAAAGGCGGCGCGGAGATCGAGGCGTCCATGCCCCGTCCCATCCGAACGCCGCGGTCCGCCCCGCTTCGCGCGCGCCCCAAAATTTCGCATCCCGCGGAATCCGCGAGCAACAAATCAGTCTGTCAGGCGCGGTGTTTCCGGCGATCCGTCGCTCGGAGATCGTCGAAGCCTGAAAGATCACTCGACGCAAAAACAGAATGGATCAAGTCGACTGAAGGCAATTTGTTTCCTGTCGACAAAGGGATTCTTTGGTCCAGGACAGCGCACAACCGGAGCGCAAAGGTTAATCGGAAACGACATCAACTCCTTCTTCACTCGAAGCCTCGATCCATTCGGGGGCTAATGATGGGGTTGTGTACCTAGGGTAGGATCATGGACCTGATCCAAGTAACTTACCCTAGGACATCCTTAGAAGAGGTCGCCTTCCAGTCGACCAACGAGGATTCACTCGACTGGTCTGAAGGACTCGACCGCGAAGACTCACTCGACCACCAGGAGGTCAAGAGGCACTCTGCACTGCAACGGCCTGTAATCAAGTAGACTTTATGATAGTAAAGGCACTTTATGTGGGGCGTTACCAGTAACGCCCCAGACTTAACTCACCTTAAACCCTCTCCTGCGTGGGCTGGCTAGGGTCCTGGCGCACTCTATATAAGCCACCCTCCTCCACAGGCAGTGGGGTTCGGCACCTTGTAATTCATACATTCATAATCCACTCGACCGCCTCCGGGCTCCGAGACGTAGGGCTGTTACTTCTTCCGAGAAGGGCCTGAACTCGTACATCCTTTGTGCTTACAACCTCTCCATAGCTAGGACCTTGCCTCTCCATACCTACCCCCCACTCTACTGTCAGGCTTAGAACCACGACACCTGGCCCAGACGGTTTTCCCGCCAACTTCTTCCAGAAGCAATGGGATTTATGTAGTGATGAAGTCACGAGAATGAAAATCAGAGTGCTTTATGGAGTAGATTCACTAGAGGAGATTAATAATACTTTCATCATTTTGATTCCCCAGATTGTATGTCCAAAAGTTTTAGGACAATTTCGGCCAATAAGTCTTTGTAATGTGATCTACAAGATTGCTTCAAAGGTCTTAGCAAACAGGCTGAAATCTCTTCTCCCTGAGATCATCTCCGAAGAGCAGTCCGCTTTTGTCCCTGGGCGACTCATTACAGACAAGTTCATTACAGCTTATGAGTGCTTACATTATATGAAAACCAAGAGGGTGAAAGGAAATAGATATTGTGCATTAAAACTTGATCTGATGAAGGCATATGATCGTCTGGAATGGTCCTATTTGAAGGTAGTAATGCTCAAGTTGGGGTTCAGTCCCGCTTCACCAAGACACTTATGAGGTGTGTGTCATCGGTCACCTTATCTGTTTGGTTTAACGATGGAAGCTTGGATGTTTTCAGGACCACTCGAGGTCTGAGGCAGGGAGACCCCATATCGCCAAATCTGTTTCTGTTAGCAATTGAGGGGCTCTCTTGTTCGACGAAAGCGAATGGAGGAGTAAAAGGTATATCTGTGGCACCCAGTGCCCCTTCGGTCAATCATCTTCTTTTTGCCGATGACAACCTACTATTCTTTGAAGCAAATGAGGCTAGTGCCACACATATTAATGAGCAATTGATAAAGTATTGCAATGATTCTGGTCAGCAGGTTAACATGGAGAAATCCTCCATCTTCTTTGGCAAGGGTGTTGCTGCTCTCACTCGTGACTCCATTAAAAACATCCTTCTTGTCCATAATGAATCATTATCCGAGAAATATCTTGGCTTGCCATCTGATGTGGGCAGGGCAAAGGAGGGGTCTTTCAAGTATTTAAACGACCAAATCAGGAAGAAGGTACAAGAATGGATGGAGAAATGCTTATCAGCAGGGGAAGGAGGTGCTAATAAAATATGTGGCACAATCCATACCCACTTATTCGATGGCTTGCTTTAAACTTCCAAGGGGCTGTGTGATCATATCAACAAAATAATTCGTAAGTTCTAGTGGGGGTGTAAGGATGGACAAAGGAAAACAGGATGGGTATCTTGGAGAACAATGACCAAACCGAAGTTTATGGGTGGCTTGGGTTTCAAAGACATGGATCTTTTTAACCTGGCTCTTCTAGCACGGCAAGTTTGCAGATTAATGCAATAACCTGATTCCCTAAGTGCTTGACTGCTCAAGACAAGATACTTTCCTGAATATCACCTACTTGATGCAAGCCTAGGAACAGCACCCTCTCAGTTTTGGCGATCCCTGTTGGAGGGAAGAGATGTTCTAGCTCTGGGACTAATAAAGAGGATTGGAACGGGAAAGAGTACAAACATCTGGAATGACAATTGGCTGCCGAGAGATTACAAACTTCGACCGATTTGTGCACGGTCGATAAACCCTCCATCTCTTGTCTCTGAGCTCATTGATCCTAGCTCACAGAGTTGGAATAAACAATCTCCCACTAAACATTTCATAGCTTGTGATGTGGAGGTGATCCTCAATACCATCTCAGTACTCGGGTTCAGGATGATTTTTGGGCTTGGCACTATGATAAGCGTGGAGTATTTTCAGTCTGATCGGCTTATAGAATGCTTTCTGCAATAAAGTTCCTGCGGGAGGGTTGGCTAGAGCATAGGCCCACCCACTCAAATATTGCTGCAGAAAAGAATTCTTGGTCACAACTCTGGAAGGTGAAACTGCCATCAAAGGTACGACTATTTGTTTGGATATTAGCACATATATCGATTCTGGCAGGCCAGGTCCGAAATGACAGGCACATGGAGGACACTCTGGTTTTCTCTATATGTGGAGCAGAGGAGGATACATGGAGGCACTCCCTCTTGAGCTGCCGCATGGCTAGATGTGTATGGGCTTTGGGGGACGAGGAATTGCTAGAGCATGTGATATCAAACCAGAATGAGGATGCGAGACTTTGGTTGTTCTGGTTATTTGAATCCACAAGCCAACAGGATACTGCAAGAGTGTTGATCACCATGTGGGCGATCTGGTGGGCACGACGCAAAGCCCTCCACGATGATGAATATCAGAGCTCATTGTCCACAATGTGCTTCATTAAGTGTTTCCTTGAGGACCTGGACATAGTTGCTGTTCGAACCTCGTGAGAAAGCTTCCCTCCGCCTGCGATTCCTAAGCTGAAGGTGTGGCTGCCACCAGGCCTTGATGCGGCCAAGCTAAACTGTGATGGGGGAGTTTCATCTTTGGGGGAGAAAGGAGTAGCGGCTGGAGTGTGTCGAGATAGCACATGCAGATACTTGGGAGCATGAGCAGTGGTTTTCGACGGTTTGATAGACCCAACAAGCTTGGAGGCACATGCATGTAGTGAAGCCCTTGCACTTGCACATGACATGAATCTTCAGAATCTGGTGGTAGCCTCGGACTGTTTAGAGGTGATCTCAAATATCAATAACAAGGCTTCACAAATATATGCTCCTGTCATTAACGAGATTTTGTCCAGTAGAATTATGTTTCATTCTGTTACTTTCCGGTTTTAGCGTAGGGAAAGTAATTTTGAGGCCCACTTGATAGCAAAAGGAGTTGCGTCTCTTTCGGTGAGTTTCCATGTGTGGCTAGGGAATCTACTAGACATTGCTTCTATCCCGAATGTTTTGAGTTTTGAATGAATTCCCTAGTTACTTTAAGAAAAAAATCTCTCCTTTCCTGCTTTCGAGCGCCACCATGCTAGGGTTTGCAGCTGCCGCTAACCTAGCTTACGCCGGCACCGCGGATATCCTCTACGACTACTCCTTGCCTGTTGTTTCCCCCACAGAGATTCGTGACGCAATCTGAGGATGCTTGCCACCTGCCCCTTCCACCACAGGTCACCGGCCACCTCGAGATTCCCTTGTCTGCCAACCACTCTTTGCTCTGACTCCCGCTGGCCTATACCCCTCCTCGTACTCAATACTAACAATGCCCGACTAGAACAATGGAAGGATCACGTCCGCAGCGGCGTGTGCTTCCACTCTGCCCTAGTGGTCGGGGCTGCACGGGATGCTACTGTGTTAGTCAGAATTCTTCGATTTGGTCATTGCAAGTGGGTCCATTTTTTAATCCTTTCCTCTCTCGATCATCATCCTTTAGTCCTTTAACTAATGTCTGATTTGTTGGCAGTTCTGTTTGTGTGTTTTCTTGCTTGAGCCACCCATTTTTCGGCAAACTTGTGTTGACACCAGATTTTGGCATGGCCAAGAACTTAATTAAGATTGCCTCAGATGGAGAAGTGTTCAAAGCGAGAGAGCTCCGTATCGTCAAAAGGAGAAACTTTGATATTTGGTCCATAGCCATCCGGTCTCTTTTCTAAGGCCGAAGTTGTGTTCGAAGTATTCAGATTCTCTATTCAGAACACTATTCGGCTGATTACGCCCCCAAGATGGCCTCATATGAGAAACGTTTCTACATGGACTGTCTTTGTCTTGTCGAAACGATCGATTCTGATATAAAAACCGTCTAAATCGGAGTTTGTATTCAAAAATTAGAGACAAAACAATGTGCTGCATAAGTCTGCCCCGGAAGTTCCGGGCAAAACTTCTGGGGAGGTTCCGGGCTAAACCGAAAGTTTGCACGCGGTGCGCCTCGAAAACTGAAATTTTAACATTATTTTCAGATTTGCGATGCCAATTTCGACATCAAGATGACCTCGGATGAAAAAGTTATCAACTAAGGAATTTTTCTCCATTGCAAGATCTATAACTTTGCTTTTGGGACCATTGCGATTCGAAGCCATATGTGACCTACAGGAGATGTGCAAGGGGGCAACTTGATGTAATTTTAGCCCGGAATTTCCGAGCTGACCGGAAGTTCCGGCCCTTGTAGTCCGAGTTAGGTTATCTTTTGATGTTTTGGACAGGATTTGAGTCCTTTTCTTGTACGGAAAGTCCAGCTGCCTCATATATATGTAAGAGGTGACGGCCGATTGAAGAACAACACACAATCGAACAATCAATCTACCACTTTGTATATTTTTATCTTTTCTCCTTAACCCTAGTTCTTCTTCCTTGTTTTTTGTCTGTTCTTCTTGTTGCAGGGCGGCGAACCTCGAGGCCCTAGGGGCGATCAGATCGACCTAGGGCAGCCCATAGCCGCCGCAGGGTCCCTCCCGGGCATGTGGGGTTTCAGGTCCTCAAAAGCACCCGCCGTATTGTCTTGCGTACCGCGCTTCCGGCGGGTCTCCTTCGACGTGAGCTACGGTGCATCACCCCCGGCGTTGAGGGTACACGGTGACGTGTTCGTGTGCGAACACACTTTTTGGCGACTCGACTGGGGGAAGCTTTGAACCGTCTCCGCCTGTTCTTGCTACGAAGATCGTCATCTACGGTTTGCAATCTACAAAGGTAATATGAATACCGAATTCACATATGTAGATGCAAATAATGCATATATTGTTGCTAGATCATCTAATGAGCATAATGTATCGGATAGCCCTAGCTTTATCAGTCATGCATCTAATTATGTGCAAGAGCCGATGCAACAAAATATTCATGCTTCTACCTCTTATAATTTTAGCAACATGCAACATATGTATTCCAACTACCATGCATCGGCAACCACAGAAATCCATATGCTGATGAACAACATGATGAGTTTGGTTAATCAAGTTGAAACACCTCACATAGGAACTTTCGATAGTATGCAACAGTGTTTCACCTTTTTCTTCTTTAGCAAATAACTTGCAATATGTTAATCCAAACATGCTACTACTCCCTCCATCCGGAAATACTTGTCATTGAAATGGATGTATCTAGATGTATTTTAGTTCTAGATACATCCATTTTGATGACAAGTAATTTCAGACGGAGGGAGTACTAGTTATTCGGCCAATTACCCTCAACCATCATATGCTACACCTCATGCTACTAATGTTTCGTCACCGTATGCAACTATAGGTATTCATAATTCGGCTTTGCACCTTCATGCTAATAGCCGAATAAGTGAAAATTCTATAGGATCACATGTGTCTTCACCTAGTATCATAGCATACAATGTTTTCCCCGCAGAATTACAAAATTTCGGCGACATCTCATTACCGAAAGATTCTAAAAGTGTCAGGGGGCAACTCTATCTAGATTGGGTCATTAAGAAAAATCTTACGTCGTTTTGGGACAAACGCAATGTTGTTCTACCGGAATTAATAAAAGAGGGAAAGCCTATTACTTTTGGTGCAATCCAAGCTAGATTATGTCAAAAAGAGAAAGCATTGGGTGTGGATAGAATTATAAAAAAAAGTGGTGATTCGGATAACAATGTTAATTCGGCTATTGAAAAGACAGAATCACATGTTACGTATACCGAATCTATTCTAGAAAAACAGGACAACAAGGTGTTGGGGAGCTATTCAAAAAAGGAACAACATATCATTCAAGTAAAGCAACCATCATGCTCTCCCAACGTGTTTGAAAAGGTACGCCTAGCAAGTGATTTACCTATCTTCCGATTTGGTCGCAACTTTATTGTTGATGCTTCTATAAGAAAAATTCTCATAAGTAATTTTGAAAGACCAATGAAGAAGGGAAATTTACTTGTTAGCAATAAAATTATTATAGAGCATATCAGTCAACCTATTGTGCCATTTATAATGACCGATAGTGACTTATTATTGCAACTAAAGTTTTCCTCATTGCTTTATCAAAATTTCGTATCAAATTGGGTAGCTTTGCTTGCATCATACTTCGCTTACGCATGGTCTCAATTGAGACATGTATGTTCTAACTACTTTGATTTCAGAAATTTAAAGGCAAGGTTAAAATCTTTTGAGAAAACCGATGCTAGTATAGTTTCTTATTTAAGGACATCGGAAAAAGAATGCGAAAGAGAATTCATAGCCGAATGAAAAGATGCAAAATCTGAACTATTCGTTTGCTTAACTCTAAAGCCGTTCTCACAACAAGACCGGCTATAAAACAAAAGGTATACCTTCGATTCAAACATGTGTGATCAAATCTTTGGTTTGTTGTGAAAAATAATTACATTAGAATTCTTGATCACCATGTCAAGCCATCTATCCAAGGACGAATGTATTGTAAGTTGCATGATTCGTTCAAGCATAGGTTTGAGGATTGCAACATGTTTTGTCAAATAGTTAAATTGGCCATTTATGAAGGACGATTGAAATTTGTTGGAACACCAAGAGATGACCATTCTATTCCGATTGGTCCTCATGGCAAAAGGTTTTTGCACCGGCTGCTTCAAGCCGATGCATTGAAAAAGAAGGTAAAAACTACAGGTGATGGGATCGAGTTTTCAAGTAATCAAGTTGTTGAAGAGCACAATGAACATAATCTTGAGGGCGAGAATTCCATCGAAGCTACAATGAAGACGCCAAGGACTGGGGGGCAACAAGAAAATCCAAAGATCGGTGCAACTATTGAAAACAAAGGCCGAGTTAAGCACAAAGGTAAAAAGCCGAAAGTCACTTTCACGCAACTATTGAAAACATATCAGAAGATAAGTGAGGAGAACAGTGTTTATCAGCCAAGTAATTCAAGAGCATCAAGACCAATCCCTAGGCGCAAACCCGAGGATCGGTATTGGCAAAATGAGAATTATAATGCAGTACATTCGTATCCATATTTTGTGCTGCCAATGCCAATGCCATGGGTACTTTCCTATAATTATGTAAATCCATATCCATCATGGGACAGGTATGATACACAGGTGCATTCTTCATCTCATTTTAGACCATCTCACAAACATTATGCAGCTCCAAAAAGATCAACATTTGAACAAGCACATGTCAAAGACCGTTTCAATCATAAGGAATCGGTCCGGAGCTCAAGGAACAAGAAAGAGGTGGTCAAGCAAGTTTACCGTGTTAAAAAAGATGGTCGTAAGAGTGCTACTTTAGATTCGACCTCAAATGAAAAAGAGCCAATTAAAGTGTTGATATTGGCCACTAAAGGAAATGAGACAAGTCAATCAAGTGCCCAATCTGAAGAGAAGAAGTTGAGAGTGCACAAGGTAAAACAGGGATTTCCATTGCTTCAAGCAAAATCACAGCCAGGGTGCTCACTTGGCTTATCATATTGGCAAAAGAAGAAATTACAAAAACTTAGTGCACAAGAACTTAAGGAAAAGATGAACATGGCTTGGGTTCCCAAAGGAAGTACTAAAAAACAAGAATAATATGCAAGCTTCCTTTGCAATAAGTGTGGCAAAGCTGAAGAAAGAGAAGAGTGCAAGCTTTGAACAACCAAGCCGAAGGTTTGTGCATCAGAATCTTCGATTCAAACAACATCCATATTCTTCAACTATGTCATTAATTCCTATGCCATGGAATTTATCCTCATGTATGACTGGTTACCCTCCGTGTACTTATTTTAATCCATGGACGCAATATAACTTCTTACATCATGCAAGGGTTCTACCTTGTCGCCATACATTCGATTAACTTCACTTTTGTTGCTAATCTAAATGGACGATATATACTTATCGTCCTAAGCACATGCAAAATGGCTGACGGAGTGCTGGCATCATCCTTAGGAAAAGCATCATGCAAGTTATTTTTGGCACACAAGTTTGCCGAAAAATAGTGGGGCATGTGTTGACACCAAATTCTGGCACGACCAAGAACTTAATTAAGATGGCCTCAAATGGAGAAGTGTTCAAAGTGAGAGAGCTCCGTATCGTCAAAAGGAGAAACTTTGATATTCAGGCCATAGCCATCCGGTCTCATTTCTAAGGCTGAAGTTGTGTTCGAAGTATTCAGATTTTCTATTCAGAACACTATCCGGCTGATTACGCCCCCAAGATGGCCTCATATTAGAAAACTTTCTACACAGACTGTCTTTGTCTCGCCGTAACAATCGATTTTGATATAAAAAACGTGTAAATCGGAGTTCATATGAAAAATTAGAGCCAAAACAGTGTGTTGCATAAGTCTGCCCTGGAAGTTCCGCGCAAAACTTCCGGGGAGGTTCTGGGCTAAACCGAAAGTTTGCACGCGGTGCGCCCCGAAAACTGCAACTTTAACATTATTTTCAAAATTGCGGGGCCAATTTCGGCATCAAGATGACCTCGGATGAAAAAGTGATCAACTAAGGAAGTTTTCTCCATTGCAACATCTACAACTTTGCGTTTGGGACCATCATGATCCGAAACCATATGCGACCTGTAGGAGCTGTGCAAGAGGGCAACTTGATGTAATTTTAGCCCGGAAGTTCCGGGCTAACCGGAAGTTCCAGCCCTCGTAGTTCGAGTTAGGTTTATCTTTTGATGTTTGGAGGGGATTTGAGACTTTTTCTTGGACGAAAAGTCTAGCCGCCTCATATATATGTAAGAGGTGACGACCGATTGAAGAACAACACACAATCGAACAATCAATCTACCATTTTTTATGTTTTTAACTTTTCTCCTTAACCATAGTTCTTCTTCTTTCTCGTTCTTCGTCTGTTCTTCTTGTTGCAAGGCGACGAGCCTCGAGGCCCTAGGGGCGATCAGGTCGATCTAGGGCAGCCCATAGCCGCCGCGCACCCTGACGGGGTCCCTCTCGGGCGTGCGGGGTTTATCGGATCCTCAAAAGCACCCGCCGGATTGTCTTGCGTACCAAGCTTCCGGTGGGTCTCATTCGACATGAGCTGCGTGCATCACCCCCGGCATCGAGGGTACACGGTGACGTGTTCGTGTGCGAACACCCGCCACGGCAACGGTGGTGTCGACGGTGAGGATGCCACCACCACAATACCTGCCACAGTGACGGTGGTGTCGACAGCGAGTGTGCCACCACCACCACCACCTGCCACTGCCACGGTGTCGATGACGACGACAACGCTGCAGTGTTCGGCTTCACAGCGTTGGCGTGCCTGATGGAGAAGCGGAAGGAGTACATAAAGATTTGGTGGCGCCGGGTTCGCGTGGCTGGACTGATGGGTGCGGGAGTCGAGCATGCCGGAGGAGCTGCCGGTCATTAAGATCTTATCGGATACCTCCGGTTTCCCCTACACGTCGACCGTCGTCTCTGCGGAGTTTGTTCGACGGGGGTGATGCAACCGTCAATATGCTACATCGCGGTGAAACAGTGGACGGTGTCAATGCCGTAGGGGTTCGTGGTGACGGTGGCGAGAGCGACGTGCTGGCGCGGGAGATGGAGATGCCGGCGCGGACGTTCATGAACTGGTACCTGCACGGACTACAAGGCGCGCGCGTTCAACACGAAGCCCCTGGCGCACAACCAGTGCGAGAGGCCCGCGCTCTACTACCTGGCGTCATCGTGCTCGAGAAGCGTGACCCCGAGTTATGGGACCTGTTAATGCTCCCTCTGCCTATTTTATGTGTCATAAGGCTGCTGGACTAGTGATCATTGAAGGCGCTACGCTTCAATACTTTATAGACTTCTAACATTGTAAGTAGCTTGAGTGGATGACAAAAACAGCTCCTCCTCGGTTATTCAGAGTAAAGGCGTGTCGTCTATACACTGTCATTTGCAGGTCGTAGGATCATTGAAGGCGCTTACGACCCATCTTGCTGCCAAGTTAGTGTGCCCTTATGCCGTATTAACTGCTGCATTTCCCTCTGTATTATTCGATCGAATTCTGGTTGAGCGGCAGTGATGGTGATTACGCCGTGGTCGTTGGGCTATAAGAGACACGGAATTAGGCAGATTCCTAGACCTGTATGCTCTATCAGGTAGCTTTTGTATAATTGTTTCCAGTTTTGAGAAGTTTCAGACATTCTGCATCTTCTTTATTCTTCTCTAGCTTGCTGCATGTTTCTGAATGCAAATTCAACATTAATTTTTTCATGAATTTTATTACACATCATTCCTATACAGAAATTTCTGATTTCTCATCATTTCTGTTCTGTATAATCGTTCCATGATAGTTTTTCCTGTACTGTAATAAACTTTTCATCAGGTCTGAAACCTACAATGACATACTGCGTATCACACATCATTCCTATACTGCATGTATGAGCATTTGGACCTAGCTAAAGAAGATTTACACTCTTGTTACGTGAGTGCATCATGAATAAATTCATGCCATTTGCTACTTGCTGCAACTATATGCCTTGATCATCTCTTACAAATTATGTGCAACCCTATATGTGTTTCTTTACATTTACCTTTTTTCCTTTTTTTATAGACACCTTCTTCAGTCTAAGTCAAATGATGGGTGACTGCCTATAAGAGCTCTAGAGGGTGTTTTATCCTTCTGATTGTGTCAAATCAGAGGCCTGTGCAAGCAGTCAATTTGGATGTTCTGAGGTACTGTGTCTACCAAAAAAACGTCAAATTGGCATATGAAGATGTCTGGAGCAAACAATATCTGCTGGTGTTAGCAGCATAGGGAGCTCAAACAATATCTGATGGTGTTAGCAGCATGGGGAGCTCAAACAATAGATAGCCAGATTATAATCTGTTTAAGACCTACCTTGCCAGAGTGAAATCCAACATTCCATCTAGAAAGCTACTTACCTGCCTACAATAGCCTGCCAACTCAGGTTGTAAATTAGGAGTGTGAGGGGTGGATGTAGAACCTGTATGTCCTGTGCGTGAAGGGAGTGTGGTGTTATGAAATGGTAGTATGTGAAGACATGTCTCCCAAGTGATGCTCCTTGAGAATCCAATGCACAAGAATGTAGCTCGGCAAAAGAAATAGCTTAACACATTCTGAACAAAAAATCTGATACAACTATTAAATAAATTGCAGGTATTTCTTTGGGTTTGGTAGTTTAACCGCGACAAAGTAGATGCAGTGACCTGAAGAGTAAATTCCCGGTTTCTGGTACAGAGCAGCACTGGTTCAGAGGCAATGCAAAGGCAAGTCAGAGCAGCACTGATTTCTGGTGCAATGCATATATGAATGCAGATCGTTTGTTCAAGTTCATCTCATGTCTAACGGTGCAAGCACACTTCATTATTCCCCAAGCAAATAAGTGTTCCTCAAGCAAATAAACAAACTAGATATTATGCTGGACTTGCTTTACCCCATCTTTCGCATATTCTGCTGTATTGATGATCGTAGAACTTCATGTCTGCCAAAATTACATCATCTACCTCAGTTGAATATCTTCAAGCAACCAAATTATTTTTCATGGTACAACCAAACATAATATGCATCGGTCCATTTGACCAGGGACTAAAACCAATATTTTCACACTGGAACTCCGCAATATACTTCTCTTCACCAAGATGTTTAGTTTCAGAAAAAAGTGATTTTGATATGTATATAACCCATATACAATATGCATATATGTTTATCATATTAACATGTATTCCCTCCATCCAAATTTAATGGACAAGATGGCCAAAACACTAATACTTCTACTCACACGATTGGTCAAATTAGTCCGTCCAGCATTTTTCCCTCCAGTTTTCATCACATCAAAAACCAAATAGTAATCTAAGCATACAAGCCCCTCATTCATTATGCAACAACATACATTAAAAATGGAATCCTGGGGCCAGTCTTTAGTTGGCCCCATTCCGTCATATACCCTTGGGGGCAGAAGAATATGGTCTTGCGCTTCCTTTTTAACTGAAAATTGGCATTCGGTTTTATGGTGGGCACATCACTGGTACTGAACCTTCTAAGATGTTTTGGTGATAGAAATTTCTGGGGTACAAACCGAGGTTGTATTACTATTGAACATACATAGCAGTGGTTTATTATGATCTTTTACATTATATTTTCGAAGTCATGTTACTCAGATTCATATATGCATTGCTAAGAATTTTATTTCCATTCCCGACTGTCCGTTGTCAGCAACTGTAACATAAAAGTGAATGCTTCACCTTCTTGAACAGATTCTTAATGGTAGGATAAGGTACATAGTATCTGAGAAAGTTCGTTATTCTTATTTCTAAATACATCTCTCTTCATTTGATGGATTGCTTATGCCTAATTTTATTGATGTTCCCTCCATCAGCATGACTGGTGTAATGAGATGAAATGCAGAATATTTGGCTAATTATATTCATGGGGTTACTAGGAAAAATTAAGGTCCCTTCCTCCTGCCATTTTGAGAAATAAGAAGAGGCTCTCAAGTTCAAGTTGCAAGTGGTTTTTAATTTGTTAAAGCTTTTTCTGGCCGCCACATAGTGAGGTAGAAAAACAAATATGTTCAAGCATTATTGGTTTAATATCAAACAATGGCTCATATTGTTCTGATCTGTGGGTGTATAAATATTGCTTTGTTTCAGTGGAGACACGGGAAGGAATGCTTTTAAGCTGATCATGGGTTGTTTAACAAAGTTTCCATGAACATTGCTTCCTGGGTATATGCATGCTACCATAGATTTCCCATCATCAGTTCATCACATCATTCTTGACTCCGAGTGATATGGTTGTTTCTATATTAAGACCTGCTTAATTTTGCTGTTTATGGTAAGAATTTGTATCACTGCATGCACAAGATACAGTCGGCTAACTAAAGCCTGAAGGTAACAAAGTCTTCTTTTGAATAATACTAGGAAATTGCCCATGCGTTGCAACGGGGACATAAGTATTCCGGTGGTTCAACATGAATGTGTGAAATATGTATCTTCGATAGGATGCACATTCTAAAGATATAACATATTTAATACAAAGTAAATTATAGCCAACTTTTTTTGTACCACAAAATCACTATTGTCTTCTTCCACCCTCTATTTTCTCCTCTCAAATCCAAGCAACTGCTGTGAAAACTAATGACTGAATTTCAAAAAAGCTCACTATCAAAATAAAATTAGAACTAAATTTTATCATATATAATTTAAACCAAACCAGTTCAACGAACAAGTTAAAGAGGAACAACATAGGAATCAAGTACACTCAACTTGTAAAGTTATTATAGAATTGGATGTTGTGTGTCGTCTGGTCCAATGCCATCACGAATCAAGTAGTACGTGTTTACTGTTCAAGATTTGTGAGCTATGTGAAGATCGCATCTTGGATTTTGAGTTAACTTCTCTTGAGCGCTCCTTTCTCCTTGTACCTTTTGCTCCCTTGAGCTCTTCCTTCCGACAAAATTAGTTAAATGTTAGTACCAGAGTAAAAAAAGGCAAATTTTAGTACAAAAATACCAAATTTCAGTAAATTATAATACAACAGTAACATGGTAAATTTTAGTACAAGAAGTCTGATTATCTTGGCAAAACTTCAGTAGAAATCAAATTTCCGTGCAAGGGGATATTTCAATGAATCCAGAAAAAGATAGTACAAGCAAAAATTTCAATATCCCCAGAGAAGCTAGTGCATAAACTAGTCTCCGAGAAGGAAAGTTCCTGACAAGGTACATCATGTTATAATCCACATTGAAGGTATACACGTGAATAATACATTCTATGTCATGATTTCATGGTATAAAAAACTTTTTTGTCACCATTTGTACAAGTGTTCATAGAGATTATTAATAAACTATGCCAGCTATACATCAAAGCTGAATAATCTTTCAGAATTTTCCACTAAAGAGCATCCCTTTCGCTGGACGAACATACTGCAGGCAAACAAAACAATTATTTTAAAAGTCCACAGGAAGTTGAAATTGCATTACAGAATTAACCTAAAAACTAATGTCTAGTTTATACCTCGTTTTTGCTTCCAAATTTGCAAGATCTTTCTAATCAATATACATGTATAGACCTAGAACTTTCAATATACCAGTGGGGAACAGATCAATCACGACATGTTTTTAAAGGCCTACAGAGGGCAATAAGACAACCATCATGACATGTTCTTGTCACTTGCAGACATCTAAGAAATCACCAGAGCATGTAAGAGGTGAAACGGCACAAAAATAGTTAAAAAGAAATTAATTATATTCGATATGTTACAATTGCTACATCAAAAGCCTCTCTCAGTGCACGAGCTGGAAAAACAAAAGTTAGCTTCTGTCTGCCATAAGACATACAACAACAGTCAAAATATAAGCCAAATTTTCTATTTCAAAAAGCCAAGCCTCATAAAAGACCAGTAGATCGAAAGACTAACCAAGGGAGGGACAAATAAAGACTATACTACAGTCTATCTTCTACCAAAGGCATGGTAAACATTCTATTGAACAGGTTGCATGCTGAAGAATTGTACCT
Organism: Triticum dicoccoides; assembly: GCF_002162155.2. Classification (NCBI taxonomy): domain Eukaryota; kingdom Viridiplantae; phylum Streptophyta; class Magnoliopsida; order Poales; family Poaceae; genus Triticum; species Triticum dicoccoides. The sequence continues at coordinate 740,942,802 of NC_041393.1, read as the reverse complement.
GCACACAACTGGCATGCAGCAGGATGCCGCGTAGGGAAGAAGCATGGAAGGATGAGATCTTCCCGGCCTCAGGATATGACTTCCTCGATAAAAAAAAACCTAGAGCGAGCAAAGGCATATCGCCTCACCGGTCGCGGCATCACCAGCGGGTGAATGTGAGGATGGGAAAGGCCGCGTAACGGCAGCCGGGAGAAGCGGATCGTTGGTGGGATTGGATGAGATCGTGTGTGGGGGTGCGTGCATGGGATTTCATCGATTCTACATATCTCCAGTTCTCCACAGCTGCAGGGTGTATAGGCGCTCGCCTTGCACACCGATCGACCGCGCCTCTACCAGCAAGCACCGCGGCTGATCTGCTCGCTGTTGTTGCTCATTCTCCTGCTTAGCATCTACCATGGGCGGAGCAAGAGAAAGGACGGGATGCGGGGGCGGAAGATCGGGCTGGGCGGCTTTACGAGCACGAAAAAACAGGAAACAAAACGAGAATTACGGGACCAATTAAATAAGGGGACCGGGATACGGGTTTGGGAGGACTAAAAACACGAAACTGAGCTGGAATTTCGCGAGCGAATAAATAAGCGAATCGGGAGGGACGATATGTTGCACGAAGGGAAAGTCTGAGGTTGGGGGTGTCGACGAGACAATTGACGTAAGACGAGAGAGGGAACACTCCGTTTCTTTTAGGTAGTAGAGATACACAATTACTCTTTGGAGCGCCTTTTCTGATCTGAAATAGTTTTTTCTTGCTAAATTATTTTATCTCTAATTTTTGTCCAAGAAATGCACATTAATTCTTTTGTGATGATCAAAATAGTTGATATTTTTACTGTTTCAATGGTTGTACTTTGGATCAGATGTACGTTTTAGTTTTTTTTTGTTATGAAATGTGTAAGTTTGTTAAATTTTAGCTACCGAAAGCATTGTTCTGAAGTTCCTTACTTTTGGCCATGTTGTGTATTTGTTTCAACTTGGTGGACGGAAAGCTAAAAGTTTACATAAAAATAGATACGCGTGTCTATAAATTGTCGTGAACAAAACAATTTGCTTAAAAGCCTCAAGTTATACAACAAATTTCATCATAACGTATTGTACATCTCTTTAATTAATAGGGAATAACTATTTATTACTCTATTGCTTCGACCATAGTCTACATAGTCGCGACTGATCGACAGGCGCGGCGTGCCGCCGCGCGGGCTAAGCTAGTATGACAGATGTACGTTGATCATAACAAATTCAGATTGATTTCTAGCAGGAAGTTTTTTTTTTGTAAGGACTTATTTTTATTGGTACTAGCACTATGTTTGTTTTTCCTCTTTTTTCTTCCTAGGATCCTCTGACAACCAGAACTGTTATTCCTTTTTTAATTCATTCAATACAATTGGTGGTCAAAGTTCGATCTTGAAGATCGTGTCAGGTTACTAGACTACTAACACACCTGTACGTGTTAACTTGTAACTTTTTTCTTTTGACATGGTGCTAACAGGTAACAAACTATCCTTTTGGAAGTTCCGTCGTGAACTGCTCAGCTGATCGAGTTCCCGTCATGTGTTGAAATGGGACTGCTGGAGGGGCTGAGTTACAGTTTAACAACGGTGGATCGGGAGAGGAGGATGAGTTTCGAATCATGCGAGCCGTTAGGGGTGGCCCTGGGCGTCGCGTGAGGCGCCTCCGTCCCCTCCGGTGATCTCGTCGCGGCCGATGCGTGGGAGCAGGTGTGGCGGGGCCCAGCGGCACCCCGGCGTGCCCTGCTCAGGTGGGCTCCTCGGAGCTGGGGCGGGGGGCGTGCGGTGGCCGTTTTTGGGCTCTGGCGGAGGACGAGTCCGACGAGGAGGACGGGTTCTCTTCGCCGCGTTTGGCTCCTCCGCCGGCGGGTGCGACTCTTGGCGAGTTCTTGCAGGTGGCGGTGGCGGCCGGCGCCGCTCGGGGAGACCGTCGCTGTCGGTTCGCTCCGGGTGGCAGTGGATCTCGTGCGACGGCGGTGCGGTGCTGGCGGCCGCCGGCGCCCTCGGTGACGTGCCTGCGGGTGCCCCCCGCTGCCTCGCCGCCCCCTGGCCCTGTGGCAGCCCAATGTCGGCTGAGGAGTGGCCGGCGCTCCCTCTTGTGCCCGCTCCAGCGACGCTGTCGGCGGTGGCAGCGCGAGTGGCGGAGACGGCCGTCACGCTAGGGTTGCCGCTGACGTGCGCGGCACCTACCCTGGGCCTGTTTCCGCCTATTGGGCCTGGGCCGGCCTCAGGCTGTCTTGGGGCCCAACCGCTCTCTAGGGCGGGATCCTGCGGGGCAGCGGAGGGACAAGTGACCGCTGCTGCTGGGCCTGGCCCAGTTGTGCCCAGTACCTCTCGGCTTGCCCAGGATGGAGCCCGTGAGCCCGGGTCGCGGCGCTATATATGGCTGCGCAGGGGCGTGCGCGACCCCTCCCTAGTGTTTCAGTCTCGTCCCAGTGAGGTGCAGCGTTTCAGGCATTTTGTCAGATCTCTCTCCACTTCCCCCTCCTCCCCCCTCACCCGCTCCTTCGCTGCGGTGGCAGCCATGGCAGATCGGCGTGCAAAGAAGAGGCCGATGGATTCTCCGATCCCCGACGAGGAGCGGCAGCGTGAGAAGGCACTACGGGAGCAGGCGAAGCGCGGCCAACGGGCCAGGTCGTCGGGGCGTGAAGATGGTGGCGGTGGTTTTGAGCAAGGTCCAGGTGGCGGCTTCGGCCAGGGCTATGGGGGTGGCCATGGTCAAAGCTTTGGCTCTAGATCTCGTGGGCGCAAGGGGGATTGGGGTCCTCCCCCCCCTTGGTGGGGCCAGCAGGAGCGAAAGAAGAAGCGCAAGCATGGGGCGAGGCGGCGCGAGCTGGAGCGCGAGCTGGAGCGCAAGCCTCGGGAGCACCCCCTCTGTGGTGGGGGCCATGAGGATCCGCCGGCCAAGAAGCCGCGGTCGTCGGCCGTCCCGCTGGCGGTGGTGCTGCCGGACGCGCTACGAGGGTCGGCGGCCGCGCCCATCTGGGTCGAAGAAGAGGGGGGCGAATGTTTCAAGTGCGGCCGAACAAGGCATTTCCAGGCCAAGTGCACCT
>NC_041393.1:740884597-740939423 GCF_002162155.2 Triticum dicoccoides | reverse complement strand
CCCCCTCTGCGTGATCTGTAAGCAGGAAGGTTGTGCCTCGGCCTTTTGCCCGTCGCGGGGCAAGCATCTGCACCTCCAGATCATGGGCAGTGCTATTCCAGGCGAAGGCTTTTTCTGCTTGGAGTTTGAGGAAGAAGAGGAGGTGGAGGGCTCGGACCTGGTGGCTGCTAATGGTGCTATCTTGTTGAGGGAGCCAGGGAGGCTCTCGCTACGCGTGCTCAAGCAGGAGCTGAAGCACATGGTGGCTGGGGATTGGGATTGGAAGATTACTCAAGTGGGTGGTGATGATTTTGCGGTTATCTTCCCTTGTGCGGATCTGCTGCACATGGCCAAATTGAGTGGTAACTGTTCCTGTCCATCAATGACATTACGGTGCGGGTGTGTGACGCTATCCAGGAACCCATTGTGCCGCTCTCCATGCCGGAGGTGTGGCTTCGCCTCCATGGCATCCCCAAGAAGCACCGCCATGTCGATCATCTGATGGCAGGACTCAAGATGTTGGGCAGGCCTATCAGGGTGGACGAGCTCTCTCTCATCCGTATGGGACCGGTGAGGATGAAGTTTGGCTGCAAAGCCCCGGACAAGCTGAACGGATTCGTGCAAGTTTGGTTCAATCATGAGGGTTATGACATCGAAGTGGAAGTGGAGCGTCTCCCGAAGCGCACTGGTGAGGGGCCCGTTGTGCCAGGGTCTGACAAGGGTCCTCCCCACCCTTGCGGCAATCATGGGGACAAGCTTGGTTCGGGGACTAGGGTTGTGGCAGGCCAGCTGCTGGCTGATGCCGGGGCTCAGGGAGGGTCGGGCATCGCCATTGGCAGCCAACAGAAGGATGTGGAGATGGCCTGTCGCGAGGAGTAGCATGGGGATAGCATGCCGGATACGTTGATTGATAAGGAGACATGGTATCAGTTGGGAGTCAAAGATCTCGCTCTTGACGAGGACAAAGACGCCGTGGAGCCTGGGGTGCTTGCGATTGCAGACACGACTGGGAGCTGTCTGTCCCCGTCGTGCGCGCTGATGGGGGCAGGTATCCAGGTGGGTCCTAAGGCGTTGGCTGATGTTGGCTCTATGCTTTTGGTCGCTCCGGCCTCGCCCAGCATGCTTGGCTCTGACACGGGTATGGTGCTCAACAAACCACTCATGCACACCTCGTTGTCTAGTCGCCGCAGCTCGGGGGGCTCTCGGCGTGCTTCCAAGAACATGGCTAGGCGGAAACCTTCGGCCAACCTTGCGGAGCTTTCCCTCCCTTCGCCTAATGCGCCGGGGTGCGTGGACCTACAGGCCGCTTTGGGCTCTACGGGCACGTCGGCCAAGGCTCGGTGCTCTCGGGCATCCCCGATGTCTCAACGCGCTCCTAGTGCCCGGGCCAAGGCCCAACTAGGTGAGCTGTTTTCCATTGAGAGCGCGCAGCTGCGTCTGGCGGAGAAGAACCTCGAAACTTCAGGTAAGCCCCCCCTCCTTTAAGATTCTGAATGCATGTTCAGATCCTGAACTTGTCTTGATCCTAGACGACAGCTGTTTTAAAGTAGGTGCGGAGAGCGCTGAGTTAGTTTCAATGATTCGTTCTCGCGAGGAAGCCCGAGCGGCTTTGGCTGAGGCAGCCGCGTTGGCAAAGGCCAGGGAAGCCTCCGCCACGGCCCTGGCTGTGCCCGTCCCTGTCGGGACTGTTGTAGTGTCGGGTGGGGATGCTCAAACCAGGGAGGTGAAGGCAACTCCAGCGACGAGGCGTGCCCTGGCTATAAAACGTGTAGCAAAACCGGTGACCTCCAGAGGGGTGCGCCTTCGCAATTGATTTATCTGATGCGTTATCTTTTCTGGAACATTCGGGGTTGCGGACATTCTGGTCGTCGCACCCAACTCAAAGAGTACATTGCCCGTGAGCGTATTGACATCATCGCGCTTCAGGAAATGATTTTGTGTGGGGCTGGGTTCCCTCCTGTGGTCATTCGGGTGGTCTTCTTCTGAGATGTAATAGTGATGTATGTGATGTTGTAAGTTGGGATGCAGGTGTCTTTTTCATTTTGTTCACGATCAAACACAAGATTTGCTTTGCTTCTTGGGTGATTGTATGCGTGTACGGACCGGCTTATCACTCTCGTGCGGCTAATTTCTTGGGTGAAATCCAAAGCCTGGCTGGGGCCAAACAAGCTGCCAATATTCCCATTGTCCTTGGGGCGATTTTAACCTTATCCACTCGGGAGCCGATAAGAACAACCGCAACATAGACTGGCATAGAGTGACCTTGTTCAATAATCCTATCGCGGCCTGTGCCTTGCGGGAAATTGCTAGGACTGGTGCTAGATTTACGTGGACCAACAAACAACTCTCCCCGGTGCGTAGTGTACTCGATCGTGTCTTTGTGACCTTCGATTGGGAAGTGCTCTTTACCATGTGTACGTTGGTGGCGGAAACGTGCATTGGGTCGGATCACGTGTCGCTGATCTTGGCCTCTGGGGAGGTCCAGATTAAGCGTAGCCCTCGTTTCTACTTTGAAACAGGGTGGTTTGAGGTAGATGGCTTCGACCCCATGCTCATTGCGTGCTGGGAGCGCGCAAGGGCTGCGGTCGGCCGCTCCAGTGGTCCCCTTGACACTTGGATTTCGGCGGCTGGTGCCCTCCGTTGTTTCCTCCGTGGGTGGGGTGCAAACCATGGGAGCAATGTGAAACGTGCTAGGGAAGCTATTATTGCTGAAATAAAAACCCTAGACGTTCAAGCTGACTCAAGACCCTTTTTGGAAGCTGAATGGGCCAATCGATATGATCTAGAAAACCACGGGCTTGCTCTCCTAAGGGAGGAGGAGGAATACTGGCGCCGTAGGGGCGGTGTCAAGTGGATTACCAAGGGCGACGCGAATATGGGATATTTCCACGCCTTTGCCAACGGCTGTAAACGGAAATGCATGATTCTGAGACTGCAATCCGATCAAGGGTGTTGGTTAGTCAGACTGAGATCTCTGCACACATTTATGGTTTCTTCCTCAACCTGCTGGGAATAGCAGAGGAGAAGCCCTTGCAACTTCGTGCTGACTTTTGGGGAGAAAATGCCCAAGTGTCGCAAGCCGAGAATGATTCCTTGGCCCTGTCCTTCTCCATGGAGGAGATTGATGAAGCGGTGGGAGCCATGAAGATAGACACTGCGCCTGGCCCGGATGGCTGGCCGGTCGCTTTCTTTCGCCGCTTCTGGCCCACGCTTAAAGAGCCTTTTTACAAGATTATTAATGGTTTCGCGTTAGGTATGGTAGACGTTTCGCGCCTCAACTTCCCTGTCTTCAGCCTCATCCCCAAAGTTAAAGGGGCCGACACTATCAAGCAGTACCGTCCGATCACCCTAATTAACGAGCCATTCAAGATCTGCTCTAAGGCTTATGCGACCAGACTTGCCCCGGTTACTCAGCGCGTTATCGACCGTAGTCAGTCCGGTTTCCTCAAAGGTCGCAACATTCTTGAAGGGCCGGTAGTGTTGCAGGAGATTATTCACGAGCTTAAACGCACACGACAGCCGGCCGTGCTCCTTAAGCTAGACTTTGAGAAAGCCTACGACCGCGTGAACTGGGAGTTCATTCGCAAGGTCCTGATTCGGAAGGGTTTCGAACCAGGCTTTGTTCACTTGCTCTTGGGAGGCCAGACTACTGTGTCTATCAATAGAGAGGTTGGGAACTTCTTCCGCAACAAATGAGGCCTCAGGCAGGGAGATCCCTCTTCGTCTTTGATCTCTAACTTTGTTGCGGAGGCACTTTCATCCATGGTACACAAGGCTAAGGACGCCGGCCACATCCGCGGTGTTGTTACTCACCTTATCCCGGGTGGTCTTACTCACCTTCAATATGCGGACGACACTTTGTTGCTCTTTGAGCCTGATGATCATAGTGTAGCTTCGATCAAGCTCATTCTCCTTGCGTTTGAGATCATCTCAGGCCTTAAGATCAATTTCCTTAAGAGCGAGGTGATTGCCATTGGGATGGACCATCTCCTCGCTGCCCGTATCGCCAACCTGCTTAATTGCAAGCTAAGGAGCTTTCAAATTAAGTACTTGGGCCTCCCTATCTCGGATAAACACATTTCTATCCTTGAATAATGGGAACCCTTGTACAACAAGGTGGCGAACCGGGTTAGCCCTTGGCGCGGCCGGTTCCTCTCCTCGGCGGCCAGGCTGATCCTGACTAACTCCAGCCTCTCTTCCCTTCCTCTGTTCACAATGGGCATGTTCTTGCTGGCTGATGGGTTTCATGCCAAGCTTGACACTCCCCGGTCCAAGTTCTTTTGGGAAGGAAGTGTTGTGAAAAAGAAGTACCACTTGATCAAATGGGTCGCGCTATGCCGCCCAAAGAAGTATGGGGGCCTTGGGATCCTTAACTCCAAACTCATGAATGTCGCGCTCCACACCAAGTGGATTTGGAAACTTTCGCAAAACGAGCAGGGGCTTTGGGCGGACATCCTCCGCGCCAAATATTTCCCTGATGGGAATTTTCTCACCTCCAAAGCTGAGGGATCTCCTTTCTGGAATGGGATCCAGAAAGTTATGCCAGCCTTCACATTAGGGGCCAAGTTCTGCGTCAATAACGGTTCCTCTATGCGCTTTTGGCTAGATCATTGGTTTGGATCGGAACCCTTGTGGAGGAGCCATTTCGCTGCCTATCAGTTAGCCACTAACGTAGATATTCTTGTGGCCGACGCGCTTAGCTCCAACCCGCCCGCCATCTCCTTCAAAAGATCCCTCCTCGCTAGCAAACGAGCCTGTCGGGACGGGCTTGTTGCTGCTTTGAATGGAGTGGTTCTTCGCCCTGAGGCCGACACAGTCTCTTGGTCCTTCTCGCGCCGCGCGAAGTTTTCTGTCCAATCCCTTTACAACAAGCTGACCGAGGGACCGACCCTGGACATAGCTAGGGGGCTATGGAAAGAGTCTATTCCCCTGAAGATCAATATTTTCCTATGGCAAATGTTTCGCGACCGCTTTCCCTCCTCTAACAACATCACTATTAGGAACGGGCCTTCTGATGGCTCTTGCGCGCTCTGCGGTCAGCACGAAGATGCCAACCACATCTTTTTCAAATGTCACCTTGCCCACTTTGCTTGGAGTGCGGTTAGGGAGGCGTTTGATCATAATTGGAACCCGCTTTCATCTTCAGATCTTCGTGGAATTCTGGTCGCTCATAGGGGTAGTTTCGGGCGTGTGCTCTGGAGATGCATGGGTGCTTTGCTGTGGGCCATTTGGACTACACGCAGCAAGATGACTATTGAGCACAAATTTCCTTCTCATCCTGCTGACATTATTTTCAAATGCCACTTGTTCCTCCAAGCATGGACACTGTTGGGGAAACGGCATGATGCAGACCGGATCACGGAGGATATGGAGCAGATTCATTTGATCCAGATTGGCGCCCGCCACTAGCTGTCCGCAGGGTGCTGTCTTTTGGATTGGCCGTATGCGAGCTGCTGCTGCTTATTTTCCTTATTGTGCAGGCTTCGGCCGGTGGCATGTTTAGTACCTTGGCTGCGGCCACTTTTTTGGTTGTTGTTCTGTGTTGAACTTTGTTGGATTCTGCCTGTTCGTGGGCTTTATTAATTTAAAGCCGGATGCCTTCGGCGTCTTCGTTGTAAAAAACATGAAGTAAATCTATTTGCTATTGATTATGGCCTGGTATATACTTTTCCGTCTACCGTATCTTTTGAAGACATATAATTGTCGAGACATGCTTACTGCCTGGGTATAGGTTTGCAGCTAGCTTGATTGAGGCTGAGAGACAATACATAGCCTTGGTAGCTACTAGACCTTGAAGATCATCTAGGTTTACGTCGCATTGTGTGAAATAAACAAATACTTGACTCTGTCATTCAGGCAGCACACCATATCTATGTCATCCCTTGCTAATTCATTTTAGTTGTTCAATACCTGAAGCATATGTTGATTACTTGTGGTAATCCATGTACACAGTAACATTTGAGCAATGTGCAGTATCGTTTCAACTTCATTAATGCTTCATCCAACAATGCTTTTAAATATAAGCATGGGACTTCGAAGTAGGCACTAATTAGGGGTTCATTTCACAGCCACTCCTGTTTATAAGTACTCCGTAAACTAATATAAGAGCATTTAGATTACTACTTTAGTGATCTAAACGCTCTTATATTAGTTTACAGAGGGAGTAGTATTTTATTGTGTTGTGTTTTATAACATAGAATTTTATTAGAGAAGGCTTATCATCCTTTTGTTTTCATTTGAATTTACTTTTTTCTTGTGGTCAAAGATGACCGGATATTTTTGCACGACCTACACATTCACGCTATAAAACATGGATGTGATCGTTGCCACCATCATGTGCTCACACAATAATGTTAGTTGTGTAATCCTTCTACTGTTTAACTTTCGTCGTTATGTTCTGAATCTCCTCTCCTGTTAAATACTCCCTCCGTTCCTAAATATAAGTCCTTTTAGATATTCCACTGTAAACTACTCCCTCCGTCCCCAAATACTTGTCATCAAAATGAATAAAAAGAGATGTATTTAGAACTAATATATGTCTAGATACATCCCCTTTTATTCATTTTGATGAAAAGTATTTCCGGACGGAGGGAGTATATATTTTAGAGTGTACACTCACTCATTTTACTCCGTATTTAGTCTATAGTGGAATCTCTAAAAATACTTATATTTTAGGAAACGGAGGGAGTATTTTATGTCATTCCTTCCTCTAATTGTCCTATGTTCTGTGTGGCATCAAATGTGTTTGCCTATATTCATGATTCTGTACGAGTGATTAAAATATTTTCTTTCTCCGTGCGTAGGTATCCAGAGTATTGATGCTGCCAATCAATCATTTGCGTCAAGCTTACCAAAGGTACAAATTCCAGTGCAGTTGGCACAATATTCTAATGGACAAAGTGACTAGATGTATTGTGTTTTTTGCTACATTTATTTTGGACGTGTTCCTTGCCCACTACCGGTGATTTGTCCACTATATTTATTTAGCAAATGTGTTTCACTTATTATTATTTTTTTTAAAAAGAGGATGACCCTCGGCCTCTGCATCTGGGCGATGCATACGGCCACTTTATTAATTATTCTCACAAGACCTTACAAAGTAATACCACAGTAAGACTAAAGCCGCCGTCTAAACAACAAACTGTCGCTACACCTATCCAGTTGATGAAGGGGCGCAGATAGCCTGGGCCTAATACCAAACAGACATCACAGCCAAACCTAACATCGAAGACCTGAGGACCCATCTAGGACGCCTGCCGGGCATGGATCTCGCCGGTCCGGCGTGCTCTCAGAGGCCGCCGCCACCAACTGCCACCGCTCCATCTTCAGAACTGTACCGATGCATCAACCTTGGTCGGTCTAGATATCGTCGACGCCACCACGGCGCCCAACGGCACCTCCTCCCTGCGCGCAAACAGCTGTGCAAATCACGGTCGCCACTGATTCACTTGAACACCATGCTGCCAAGTACCACCAGCCGACACAGCTTGAAATCTTTGGAAGATCTGTTGTGCGTAGCACCTGCCGACCAGGCATGACAAAGCGTAGCACCTGTCGGTCAGGCATGACTTGACATTTCCACCGAAGCACCGTGCAAGACGAAGCCGCTCCACCTCCTGCCTCCGACTTCCAGCGCTGCTCCACAAACGATACTCCCAAGAGAGAAAGGACACCACAGTCCCGCCATCATCCGATCTGGAACACCAGATCCTAGGATTTCCCCGAGAGCAGCACGAGTGGGTCGACAGTAGTTACACGACAATGCCTCCATCAAGGTACCGGCGTAGAATGCCGCCATCGCCTACCAACGACTCGGTTTTCACCGGTAACCATGTCTCCCCAACTCGCAGCCGGGACTAGATGATGGATCTCAAGATCGGATCACCAAGCCTCTGTCCGTCCATCTTTGACGACGCAGATGACCACCACCATGGGCCAATGAGACGACGCGAGATGAAGTAGGGCGCTGCCAGCGTGCGTCCTGGCCAGCACCACCGACGCTAGGCCCGTCCCAGACCACGCCTCATGGCTGAGAGCAACAGCAAGCGCTGCCACGACGAGGACACAGACTGGAAGCCCAGATCCGACCCACCCGCGTGCCGCCATGTGGCCACCACCAAGCGTCGTTCAGGGGCAGCCCCGCCGCCGTGAGGGACGCCGCCTCACGGGCAGCAGGCGCCAGCCCCCGCCGCCACCTTCCCTGGGGACCACGTGGGCTTCACCGGTGTCCCCTCCAGCAGTTGCGAAGCGGGGGAGGAGCGGGGAGGGGCGGCTGGCAGCGCGGTTAGGGTTAGGGGCGGGGAGGCGAGGGGGAGGAGCGGGGAGGCCCGCAGCAGGTGTTCCACTTATTAGCGCAGCTGAATATATGGATGTTTACCTGCTGTATATAATTATTTCTAGAAGCTATTACTTGCCTGATGCTGAAATAATCCATCGCAGTGCCTGATCAGGATAGCCTTTTTTAGGGAATGTCATGGTTTATTGATCAAGGATAATCAAGAGTGAGTGCCTCACGGTCACCCAAATTACTTTAGCCGTTGGATATACTAGATTAGTCTATAATAGCCATCCAATCTACACGTTGAGAGCAGATGCACCAAGCGATGTGGTAGCTGACGCATGCATGCAGAAACTGATGCTTACAGCATCTCTAGTAGACCCTGCATCTCGCTGACCCGCATTTCACGCTTGCAGTTTGCGGAAAAACTGTTTTGTAGTGCGCAACGCAAAGCGGAAGAGGCAGACCCCGCAAAGCTGACCCGCATCATGTTTTACTGATCGGCTTTGCGGAGTCTGCTTCTGCCGCCATCCTCCCCCCGGCCCCCAAAATGTAAATTTGCACCTCAATTTGCATTTCTTTGCATTTTCAACCACACTGAATACATAAGACATCACCAAATCTTTGCTAGAAAAGCAAGACCAAAGAAAACAAGAACCACAAGTATGCATTTTAGAACATTTCCAACTTCCATAACAGCTCCCACTAGTTGAAGCAATATCTTCTCCATGCACTCATTGTTGATTTGCAGATTCTTGATCTTGCATTCTTCATTCTTCATCTTTGGTTCTAAGAAAGAAGTAGATGTTGCTTCCCCTCTAGTTGCACATGCATGCGTTTCATTGCCTTCGATTGCACTAAGGAGTGCAGGAACGTCTATCAGTTTTCTTTCTATCACTAAATCAATGTATTCGCCTTTCCAAAACCAAAATGAGCATCCATCTTCCTACATGCATTATGATGTTCGAAATGAGCAAACATAATGAGCTATTGAAATGAGCCGAATGAAAAACAACACTACCCCGTCGTTTTCGCATTTGAAGAACACCCATCCGGGGTGCTTCGGCGTGCCCGAAGTCAGCCGTAGCACTGTCCGCGGGCAGTAATCACACTGTATGAGCGGCATTGGCGAGCCACAGAGCATTTTGCGCGAGGGCTGAGCCCGACGGACGAACGGCAGAATCCATCCCGGCAAACCGTCGGCGGCGGCGAGCGGAGATGCACCTTCGTCGGGGCCGTGCGAGGTGCTCCCCGACCATTCCATAGCTTGGCGCAGCCGGCGGAGGCATGGAAAGGCCAAATCCGGCCGCCCGCGATGAAGCGCCGCAGATCCGCAAGGTCCCGGCCCGCCCACGTAGGAGGAGGGGGAGGGGGGCGGAGGGCAACCTCGTGCGTGTGGAGGCTTTTCGGCATGCTACCTCCGGCAACTTCCAACGGAATCTTGGGCGGCGGCAGGGCGAGGGGGAGTGGGGAGGTGGTTGGTGGGAAAAAGCGCGGGCTGAAATGTCCCCCTACGAGCTATATGCAGGGCACCGACGGGCAGGAGGGAGGGGGGGGGGTGCGCATACGCGGGTTAGGGTCGAGTTTTAGCCGCGCCTCTCAAAATTTTTTGCGGGCCGGCCGCGTTTGCACGATCTGTTCGGGTGGGATTTTCACCGCCGGCCCCCATTTTGACGGTTATTTTGCGGGTCGAGGCCTTTTGCGGGGTCTGCTAGAGTTGCTCTTAAATTACTGAAAAGTCTCTTGACACATGGATGTAGCTCACACTACGGTGGTTCATGAAAGAAAATTGATGCATGTACATTTTGTTTCATTTTGCTCCATTTCCGACTTACACAAAGACATACATTTATTTATTTTTAAAAATATTGGTAAACAAATTATTTTGCTAAAGGAGAAACCACAAAGATACTAGCTAGGTTGAGTACTACAAATTTCCGCTGCACGGGGAATTCATCTAGTATACATAAGAAAGTGTCTACGATTTGCCAAATGTCTATAATGCTTACTCAAACGGGGCTCCTTCAGCATATGGAGGGCATGTCCTCATGGTGCGTGTCAGACAAACCAAAGCCAGAACCTCCACATCTGTTAGATAGAACAAAGACAATTAGGACAGGAGAACCTGAGGAGAAATCAAAAAACACTAGGGTCAGTAAGCATGGGACTGTCATAAGACTTGGACTATGCAAATAAGCTGGGACATCTTGTCTAAAAGGAAATCCTTCTGGCACAATTGTACCAATGTAGCATCATGTCAGTTGTCTCAACCACCAATAAGAGTACCTAGTTCAGCCTCTGTGAGAGAACCTAGTTCTACCCCAACAAGAGCACCTTCTTCAGCCCAAATTATTTTAAAACATTTTCCTTGTCAGCATGTTATTCCTGTCTTGTTTTTTTAATATAACTTATTAGCATTTGTGCACAACTTAACCTTCACAGAAAGCTCCGTGGGTAAGAGAAAGCGCAGCACAAGAAGTAGGTCCAACTCCTAAGAATGTGAATATCGGTGAAACTTCAAGCAATACCAAGGAAAATAACATCAGTTGATGGAGTAATACAGTTTCCAGCATCCTTCACTAATAACATCATCTCAATTTGCATGTCCTCTTTCCTTAGCCAATTCTTCATTACTAGAATTCTTGTCCAAGAACTCTTCGTTGTGAGACAGAAGAAGGAGATTTGGATTCAACACAACCCATAGGGCGGCCGGGGGAGTATTTATATATGCAGCCTCTAGGGCATGGCAGAGCCGAGATTACATAGGTTGTTACAAGAGATAAGATAAGAACTACAGATATTAACAGCCTCCTAATCTATAACAACATTATGTTTAACGTCCCCCCTCAATCTAAACTTCCCTCAAGAAGGTTCATATTGTATCTATTTGAGACAAACATCGTCTCAGCCAATGGCTTTGTGAATATATCAGCAACCTGCTCTTTAGAAGAGATGAACCGAACATCCAATGCCTTGGCTGCAACTCTCTCTCTCAAACAAAGTGAAAGTCTACTTCTATGTGCTTAGTCCTGGCATGAAATACTGGATTAGCAGATAGATAAGTAGCTCCCAAGTTATCATAGCACAACACAGGTGGTCTTGCCATGAAAACACCAAGTTCACCAAGGATTGACTGGATCCAGATTATCTCAGCTTTTGCAAGTGCTTTATACTCAGACTCTGTGCTTGAGCGAGAAACCATGGCTTGTTTCCTCGAACTGCAGGACACAAGATTAGGACCAGGAAATACAACAAAACCACCAGTAGACCTCCGATCATCACTGCCCCCTGCCCAATCTGCATCAGAAAAACAGCTTAACAACATTAAAGGGGATTTCCTTATAGAGAGGCCCATGCTCCGAGTATACTTTATGTATCTCAAAATCCGTTTAGCTGCAGAGAGATGTGTAATTGTAGGTGCATGAAGAAACTGGCAAACACGGTTTACTGCAAAGGATATATCTGGCCTGGTAAGTGTTAGATATTGAAGAGCACCAACCAGACTACAATACTTGGTGCTATCATCTTAAGACAATGGCGACCCACTTTCCTTGGTGAGCTTCTCGGCCGAAGACATGGGTGTGGTGGAGATATTGCAATTCTCCATATTTGCTCGATGAAGAATGTCACCAATATACTTCTGTTGAGAAAGTACAATCCCCCCTGGCGACGACCTCACCTCAAATCCAAGGAAATAATGCAAAGGACCGAGATCTTTCATGGCAAAAGAGGCCTGAAGATCATCCAGCAACTTGGTGGTAGCAGTAGGAAACGAGCTGGCCACAATGATATCATCCGCATACACAAGCATAAACATGGTGACGCGAGCATGATGAAAGACAAACAAGGAGGTGTCAGCCTTAGATGCCACAAAACCAAGTTGAAGAAGCCGAGAACTGAGCTTGGAATACCACGCTCGAGGAGCTTGTTTAAGACCATAGATTGCTTTCCTGAGCTTGCAAAGATGTCGTGGAGCCCTGGGATCCACAAAACCAGGGGGCTGTCGCATGTACACCTCTTCTTGAAGAACGCCATGAAGAAAGGCGTTTTGGACATCCAGCTGACGCAAGCACCACCCACGAGAGACTGCAATGGAGAGAACCAAGCGAACAGTGACCGGTTTGACGACGGGACTAAACGTATCATCATAGTCCAACACATATCATTGTTTGAACCCCTTGGCAACGAGTCGTGCCTTATGACGATCAACTGTTCCATCCTCCTTGTGCTTGAATGTGAAAACCCATTTGCAGTCGGTCACGTTGACATTAGATGGTGGTGGAACCAAAGACCAGGTGCCATTGTGATGAAGGGCCGCAAGCTCGAGTTGCATGGCCGCACGCCACGCGAGAGAATGGAGAGCTTCACGATGATCAGTAGGTTCTTGCGATGCGAGAAACGCACGTCGAGACGGGTCATACGTGATCGTGCCATCAGTGTGTTGCATGGCCTTGCGTGTGTTGTCACGTAGGCGAGTCACCATGGTGTGGCCGGGTGGAGCATCGGATCCACACGGAGCAGAAGATCCAGGCGAGAGATCCTCCTGGGATCCCGTACAAGCGGCAGGGCGAGCGGGACCGAGATCCGCATGGGATCCCGAGTCGGTAGCTGGCGGGGTGGCAGGAACTGCAACAGCGGCCCACCCTGAATCCACGTGTGGCTCGGCTCGAGGCATGTCGGGCTGGGGGAAAGCCGGCCCAGGTGTGGACCCCGCCACTGCGCGGGTGGAGGGGAGGTCGGCCCGTCAGCGGGCGCCACGCGGCCCACTGTGGAGGCCGCTGCACCGCCGCTGCCTGACACTGGGGAATACGCGCCGCACCGGATCAGCCTCGGATCGGTCACCAGGAACCTCCTGGGATCCCGTGGTGGTTTTGCCTGGGATTTTTTGCGCCATGGAAGATCCTGCATCCAAGTCAGCACGCAAACCAGGTGTACAATAGTTCATGTGGTCATGCGGAAATAACAATATGGCATGTTCAACTACCCTAGGTTGTATGGGGGAGGGAAGAGGACTAGTGAATGGAAAAACCTTTTCGTCAAACGTGACATCGCGAGAGATGTACACGCGGGCAGTGGGCAAGTGTAAGCACTTGTAGCCCTTGTGACGAATGCTGTACCCGACAAAGACACATTGTTGAGATCGAAAAGCAAGTTTGTGTGTGTTGTAGGGGCGCAAGTTGGGCCAACAAGCACAACCAAACATTCGAAGAGATGTTTAGTCGGGTTTGGTGTTAAACAATTTTTGCATAGGACTTGTGTTGCCAATGACACGACTAGGAAGTCGATTTATGAGGTAGCAAGCTGAAAGATATGCCTCATCCCAAAAACGATGGGGCATAGACGCATGTGTTAAACAATTTTTGCATAGGACTTGTGTTGCCAATAACAGAGCATGTAAGAGGTGAAACGGCACAAAAATAGTTAAAAAGAAATTAATTATATTCGATATGTTACAATTGCTACATCAAAAGCCTCTCTCAGTGCACGAGCTGGAAAAACAAAAGTTAGCTTCTGTCTGCCGTAAGACATACAACAACAGTCAAAATATAAGCCAAATTTTCTATTTCAAAAAGCCAAGCCTCATAAAAGACCAGTAGATCGAAAGACTAACCAAGGGAGGGACAAATAAAGACTATACTACAGTCTATATTCTACCAAAGGCATGGTAAACATTCTATTGAACAGGTTGCATGCTGAAGAATTGTACCTGCACACAACTGGCATGCAGCAGGATGCCGCGTAGGGAAGAAGCATGGAAGGATGAGATCTTCCCGGCCTCAGGATATGACTTCCTCGATAAAAAAAAAAACTAGAGCGAGCGAAGGCATATCGCCTCACCGGTCGCGGCATCACCAGCGGGTGAATGTGAGGATGGGAAAGGCCGCGTAACGGCAGCCAGAAGAAGCGGATCGTTGGTGGGATTGGATGAGATCGTGTGTGGGGGTGCGTGCATGGGATTTCATCGATTCTACATATCTCCAGTTCTCCACAGCTGCAGGGTGTATAGGCGCTCGCCTTGCACATCGATCGACCGAGCCTCTACCAGCAAGCACCGCGGCTGATCTGCTCGCTGTTGTTGCTCATTCTCCTGCTTAGCATCTTCCATGGGTGGAGCAAGAGAAAGGACGGGATGCGGGGGCGGAAGATCGGGCTGGGCGGCTTTACGAGCACGAAAAAACAGGAAACAAAACGAGAATTGCGGGAGCAATTAAATAAGGGGACCGGGATACGGGTTTGGGCGGACTAAAAACACGAAACTGAGCTGGAATTTCGCGAGCGAATAAATAAGCGAATCGGGAGGTACGATATGTTGCACGAAGGGAAAGTCTGAGGTTGGGGGTGTCGACGAGACAATTCACGTAAGACGAGAGAGGGAACACTCCGTTTCTTTTAGGTAGTAGAGATACACAATTACTCTTTTGAGCACCTTTTGTGATCTGAAATAGTTTTTTCTTGCTAAATTATTTTATCTCTAATTTTTGTCCAAGAAATGCACATTAATTCTTTTGTGATGATCAAAATAGTTGATATTTTTACTGTTTCAATGGTTGTACTTTGGATCAAATGTACGTTTTAGTTTTTTTTTTGTTATGAAATGTGTAAGTTTGTTAAATTTTAGCTACCGAAAGCATTGTTCTGAAGTTCCTTACTTTTGGCCATGTTGTGTATTTGTTTCAACTTGGTGGACGGAAAGCTAAAAGTTTACATAAAAATAGATACGCGTGTCTATAAATTGTCGTGAACAAAACAATTTGCTTAAAAGCCTCAAGTTATACAACAAATTTCATCATAACGTATTGTACATCTCTTTAATTAATAGGGAATAACTATTTATTACTCTATTGCTTCGACCATAGTCTACATAGTCGCGACTGATCGACAGGCGCGGCGTGCCGCCGCGTGGGCTAAGCTAGTATGACAGATGTACGTTGATCATAACAAATTCAGATTGATTTCTAGCAGGAAGTTTTTTTTTGTAAGGACTTATTTTTATTGGTACTAGCACTATGTTTGTTTTTCCTCTTTTTTCTTCCTAGGATCCTCTGACAACCAGAACTGTTATTCCTTTTTTAATTCATTCAATACAATTGGTGGTCAAAGATCGATCTTGAAGATCGTGTCAGGTTACTAGACTACTAACACACCTGTACGTGTTAACTTGTAACTTTTTTCTTTTGACATGGTGATAACAGGTAACAAACTATCCTTTTGGAAGTTCCGACGTGAACTGCTCAGCTGATCGAGTTCCCGTCATGTGTTGAAATGGGACTGCTGGAGGGGCTGAGTTACAGTTTAACAACGGTGGATCGGGAGAGGAGGATGAGTTTCAAATCATGCGAGCCGTTAGGGGTGGCCCGGGGCGTCGCGTGCGGCGCCTCCGTCCCCTCCGGCGATCTCGTCGCGGCCGATGCGTGGGAGCAGGTGTGGCGGGGCCCAGCGGCACCCCGGCGTGCCCTGCTCAGGTGGGCTCCTCGGAGCTGGGGCGGGGGGCGTGCGGTGGCCGTTTCTGGGCGCTGGCGGAGGACGAGTCCGACGAGGAGGACGGGTTCTCTTCGCCGCGTTTGGCTCCTCCGCCGGCGGGTGCGACCCTTGGCGAGTTCTTGCAGGTGGCGGTGGCGGCCGGCGCCGCTCGGGGAGACCGTCGCTGTCGGTTCGCTCCGGGTGGCAGTGGATCTCGTGCGACGGCGGTGCGGTGCAGGCGGCCGCCGGCGCCCTCGGTGACGTGCCTGCGGGTGCCCCCCGCTGCCTCGCCGCCCCCTGGCCCTGTGGCGGCCCCAATGTCGGCTGAGGAGTGGCCGGCGCTCCCTCTCGTGCCCGCTCCAGCGACGCTGTCGGCGGTGGCGGCGCCGGTGGCGGAGAGGGCCGTCACGCTAGGGTTGCCGCTGATGTGCGCGGCACCTACCCTGGGCCTATTTCCGCCTGTTGGGCCTGGGCCGGCCTCAGGCTGTCTTGGGGCCCAACCGCTCTCTAGGGTGGGATCCTGCGGGGCAGCGGAGGGACAAGTGACTGCTGCTGCTGGACCTGGCCCAGTTGTGCCCAGTACCTCTCGGCTTGCCCAGGATGGAGCCCGTGAGCCCGGGTCGCGGCGCTATATATGGCTGCGCAGGGGCGTGCGCGACCCCTCCCTAGTGTTTCAGTCTCGTCCCAGTGAGGTGCAGCGTTTCAGGCGTTTTGCCAGATCTCTCTCTCCACTTCGCCCTCCTCCCCCCTCACCCGCTCATTCGCTGCGGTGGCAGCCATGGCAGATCGGCGTGCAAAGAAGAGGCCGATGGATTCTCCGATCCCCGACGAGGAGCGGCGGTGTGAGAAGGCGCTACGGGAGCAGGCGAACCGCGGCCAGCGGGCCAGGTCGTCTGGGCGTGAAGATGGTGGCGGTGGTTTTGAGCAAGGTCCAGGTGGCGGCTTCGGCCAGGGCTATGGGGGTGGCCATGGTCAAAGCTTTGGCTCTGGATCTGACGGGCGCAAGGGGGATTGGGGTCCTCCTCCCCCTTGGTGGGGCCAGCAGGAGCGAAAGAAGAAGCGCAAGCATGGGGCGAGGCGGCGCGAGCTGGAGCGCGAGCTGGAGCGCAAGCCTCGGGAGCACCCCCTCTGTGGTGGGGCCCACGAGGATCCACCGGCCAAGAAGCCGCGGTCGTCGGCCGTCCCGCTGGCGGTGGTGCTGCCGGACGCGCTACGAGGGTCGGCGGCCGCGCCCATCTAGGTCGAAGAAGAGGGGGGCGAATGTTTCAAGTGCGGCCGAACAAGGCATTTCCAGGCCAAGTGCACCTCCCCCCCCCCTCTGCGTGATTTGTAAGCAGGAAGGTTGTGCCTCGGCCTTTTGCCCGTCGCTGGGCAAGCATCTGCACCTCCAGATCACGGGCAGTGCTATTCCGGGCGAAGGCTTTTTCTGCTAGGAGTTCGAGGAAGAAGAGGAGGTGGAGGGCTCGGACCTGGTGGCTGCTAATGGTGCTATCTTGTTGATGGAGCCAGGGAGGCTCTCGCTACGCGTGCTCAAGCAGGAGCTGAAGCACATGGTGGCTGGGCATTGGGATTGGAAGATTACTCAAGTGGGTGGTGATGATTTTGCGGTTATCTTCCCTTGTGCGGATCTGCTGCACATGGCCAAATTGAGTGGTAACTGTTCCTGTCCATCAATGACATTACGGTGCGGGTGTGTGACGCTATCCAGGAACCCATTGTGCCGCTCTCCATGCCGGAGGTGTGGCTTCGCCTCCATGGCATCCCCAAGAAGCACCGCCATGTCGATCATCTGATGGCAGGACTCGAGATGTTGGGCAGGCCTATCGTGGTGGACGAGCTCTCTCTCATTCGTATGGGACCGGTGAGGATGAATTTTGGCTGCAAAGCCCCGGACAAGCTGAACGGATACGTGCAAGTTTGGTTCAATCATGAGGGTTATGACATCAAAGTGGAAGTGGGGCGTCTCCCGAAGCGCACTGGTGAGGGGCCTGCTGCGCCAGGGTCTGACAAGGGTCCTCCCCGCCCTTGCGGCAATCACGGGGACCAGCCTGGTTCGGGGACTGGGGGTGTGGCAGACCAGCTGCTGGCTGAGGCCGGGGCTCAGGGAGGGTCGAGCATCGCCATTGGCAGCCAACAGAAGGATGTGGAGATGGCCTGCCGCGAGGAGGAGCATGAGGATAGCATGCCGGATACGTTGATTGATAAGGAGACATGGTATCAGTTGGGAGTCAAAGATCTCGCTCTTGACGAGGACAAAGACGTCGTGGAGCCTGGGGTGCTTGTGGTTGCAGACACGACTGGGAGTTGTCTGTCCCCGTCGTGCGCGCTGATGGGGGCAAGTATCCAGGTGGGTCCTAAGGCGTTGGCTGATGTTGGCTCTATGCTTTTGGTCGCTCCGGCCTCGCCCAGCATGCTTGGCTCTGACACGGGTATGGTGCTCAACAAACCACTCATGCACACCTTGTTGTCTAGTCGCCGCAGCTCGGGGGGCTCTGGGCGTGCTTCCAAGAAGATGGCTAGGCGGAAACCTTCGGCCAACCTTGCCGAGCTTTCCCTCCCTTCGCCTAATGCGCCGGTGTGCGTGGACCTACAGGCCGCTTTGGGCTCTGCGGGCACGTCGGCCAAGGCTCGGCGCTCTCGGGCATCCCTTATGTCTCAACGTGCTCCTAGTGCCCGGGCCAAGGCCCAACTGGGTGAGCTGTTTTCCATGGAGAGCGCGCAGCTGCGTCTGGCGGAGAAGAACCTCGAAACTTCAGGTAAGCCCCCCCCTCCTTTAAGATTCTGAATGCATGTTCAGATCCTGAACTTGTCTTGATCCTAGACGACAGCTGTTTTAAAGTAGGTGCGGAGAGCGCGGAGTTAGTTTCAATGATTCGTTCTCGCGAGGAAGCCCGAGCTGCTTTGGCTGAGGCAGCCGCGTTGGCAAAGGCCAGGGAAGCCTCCGCCACGGCCCTGGCTGTGCCCGTCCCTGTCGGGACTGTTGTAGTGTCGGGTCGGGATGCTGAAACTAGGGAGGTGAAGGCAACTCCAGCGACGAGGCGTGCCCCGGCTATAAAACGTGTAGCAAAACCGGTGACCTCCAGAGGGGTGCTCCTTCGCAATTGAATTATCTGATGCGTTATCTTTTCTGGAACATTCGGGGTTGCGGACATTCTGGTCGTCGCACCCAACTCAAAGAGTACATTGCCCGTGAGCGTATTGACATCATCGCGCTTCAGGAAATGATTTTGTGTGGGGCTGGGTTCCCTCCTGTGGTCATTCGGGTGGTCTTCTTCTGGGATGTAATAGTGATGTATGTGATGTTGTAAGTTGGGATGCAGGTGTCTTTTTCATTTTGTTCACGATCAAACACAGGATTTCCAGTGGTCCCCTTGACACTTGGAATTCGGCGGCTGGTGCCCTCCGTTGTTTCCTCCGTGGGTGGGGTGCAAACCATGGGAGCAATGTGAAACATGCTAGGGAAGCTATTATTGCTGAAATAAAAACCCTAGACGTTCAAG
Source organism: Triticum dicoccoides (assembly GCF_002162155.2). Taxonomy (NCBI): domain Eukaryota; kingdom Viridiplantae; phylum Streptophyta; class Magnoliopsida; order Poales; family Poaceae; genus Triticum; species Triticum dicoccoides. The sequence continues at coordinate 740,920,205 of NC_041393.1, read as the reverse complement.
CTGACTCAAGACCCTTTTTGGAAGCTGAATGGGCCAATCGATATGCCCTAGAAAACCACGTGCTTGCTCTCCTAAGGGAGGAGGAGGAATACTAGTGCCGTAGGGGCGGTGTCAAGTGGATTACCAAGGGCGACGCGAATACGGGATATTTCCACGCCTTTGCCAACGGCCGTAAACGGAAATGCATGATTCTGAGATTGCAATCCGATCAAGGGTGTTGGTTAGTCAGACTGAGATCTCTGCACACATTTATGGTTTCTTCCTCAACCTGCTGGGAATAGCAGAGGAGAAGCCCTTGCAACTTCGTGCTGACTTTTGGGGAGAAAATGCCCAAGTGTTGCAAGCCAAGAATGATTCCTTGGCCCTGTCCTTCTCCATGGAGGAGATTGATGAAGCGGTGGGAGCCATGAAGATAGACACTGCGCCTGGCCCGGATGGCTGGCCGGTCGCTTTCTTTCGCCGCTTCTGGCCCGCGCTTAAAGAGCCTTTTTACAAGATTATTAATGGTTTCGCGTTAGGTATGGTAGACGTTTCTCGCCTCAACTTCCCTGTCTTCAGCCTCACCCCCAAAGTTAAAGGGGCCGACACTATCAAGCAGTACTGTCCGATCACCCTAATTAACGAGCCATTCAAGATCTGCTCTAAGGCTTATGCGACCAGACTTGCCCCGGTTACTCAGCGCGTTATCGACCGTAGTCAGTCCGGTTTCCTCAAAGGTCGCAACATTCTTGAAGGGCCGGTAGTGTTGCAGGAGATTATTCACGAGCTTAAACGCACACGGCAGACGGCCGTGCTCCTTAAGCTAGACTTTGAGAAAGCCTACGACCGCGTGAACTGGGAGTTCATTCGCAAGGTCCTGATTCGGAAGGGTTTCGAACCAGGCTTTGTTCACCGTATTATGCACTTGCTCTTGGGAGGCCAGACTACTGTGTCTATCAATAGAGAGGTTGGGAACTTCTTCCGCAACAAATGAGGCCTCAGGCAGGGAGATCCCTCTTCGTCTTTGATCTCTAACTTTGTTGCGGAGGCACTTTCATCCATGGTACACAAGGCTAAGGACGCCGGCCACATCCGCGGTGTTGTTACTCACCTTATCCCGGGTGGTCTTACTCACCTTCAATATGCGGACGACACTTTGTTGCTCTTTGAGCCCGATGATCATAGTGTAGCTTCGATCAAGCTCATTCTCCTTGCGTTTGAGATCATCTCAGGCCTTAAGATCAATTTCCTTAAGAGCGAGGTGATTGCCATTGGGATGGACCATCTCCTCGCTGCCCGTATCGCCAACCTGCTTAATTGCAAGCTAAGGAGCTTTCAAATTAAGTACTTGGGCCTCCCTATCTCGGATAAACACATTTCTATCCTTGAATAATGGGAACCCTTGTACAACAAGGTGGCGAACCGGGTTAGCCCTTGGCGCGGCCGGTTCCTCTCCTCGGCGGCCAGGCTGATCCTGACTAACTCCAGCCTCTCTTCCCTTCCTCTGTTCACAATGGACATGTTCTTGCTGGCTGATGGGGTTCATGCCAAGCTTGACACTCCCCGGTCCAAGTTCTTTTGGGAAGGAACTGTTGTGAAAAAGAAGTACCACTTGATCAAATGGGCCGCGCTATGCAGCCCAAAGAAGTATGGGGGCCTTGGGATCCTTAACTCCAAACTCATTAATGTCGCGCTCCTCACAAAGTGGATTTGGAAACTTTCCCAAAACGAGCAGGGGCTTTGGGCGGACATCCTCCGCGCCAAATATTTCCCTGATGGGAATTTTCTCACCTCCAAAGCTAAGGGATCTCCTTTCTGGAATGGGATCCAGAAAGTTATGCCAGCCTTCACGTTAGGCGCCAAGTTCTCCGTCAATAACGGTTCCTCTATGCGCTTTTGGCTAGATCATTGCTTTGGATCGGAACCCTTGTGGAGGAGCCATTTCGCTGCCTATCAGTTAGCCACTAACGTAGATATTCTTGTGGCCGACGCGCTTAGCTCCAACCCGCCCGCCATCTCCTTCAAAAGATCCCTCCTCGCTAGCAAACGAGCCTATTGCGACGGGCTTGTTGCTGCTTTGAATGGAGTGGTTCTTCGCCCTGAGGCCGACACAGTCTCTTGGTCCTTCTCGCGCTGCGCGAAGTTTTCTGTCCAATCCCTTTACAACAAGCTGACCGCGGGACCTACCCTGGACATAGCTAGGGGGCTATGGAAAGAGTCTATTCCCCTGAAGATCAATATTTTCCTATGGCAAATGTTTCGCGACCGTTTTCCCTCCTCTAACAACATCACTATTAGGAACGGGCCTTCCGATGGCTCTTGCGCGCTCTGCGGTCAGCACGAAGATGCCAACCACATCTTTTTCAAATGTCACCTTGCCCACTTTGCTTGGAGTGCGGTTAGGGAGGCGTTTGATCATAATTGGAAGCCGCTTTCATCTTCGGATCTTTGTGGAATTCTTGTCGCTCATAGGGGTTGTTTCGGGCGTGTGCTCTGGAGATGCGTGGGTGCTTTGCTGTGGGCCATCTGGACTACATGCAGCAAGATGACTATTGAGCACAAATTTCCTTCTCATCCTGCTGACATTATTTTCAAATGCCACTTGTTCCTTCAGACATGGACACTGTTGGGGAAACGACATGATGCAGACCAGATCACGGAGGCTATGGAGCAGATTCATTTGATCCAGATTGGCGCCCGCCACTAGCTGTCCGCAGGATGCTGTCTTTTGGATTGGGCGTATGCGAGCTGCTGCTGCTTATTTTCCTTATTGTGCAGGCTTCGGCCGGTGGCATGTTTAGTACCTTGGCTGCGGCCACTTTTGTGGTTGTTGTTCTGTGTTGAACTTTGTTGGATTCTGCCTGTTCGTGGGCTTTATTAATTTAAAGCCGGATGCCTTCGGTGTCTTCGTTGTAAAAAACATGAAGTAAATCCATTTGCTATTGATTATGGCCTGGTATATACTTTTCCGTCTACCGTATCTTTTGAAGACATATAATTGTCGAGACATGCTTACTGCTTGGGTATAGGTTTGCAGCTAGCATGATTAAGGCTGAGAGACAATACATAGCCTTGGTAGCTACTAGACCTTGAAGATCATCTCAGGTTTACGTCGCATTGTGTGAAATAAACAAATACTTGACTCTGTCATTCAGGCAGCACACCATATCTATGCCATCCCTTGCTACTTCATTTTAGTTGTTCAATATCTGAAGCATATGTTGATTACTTGTGGTAATCCATGTACACAGTAACATTTGAGCAATGTGCAGTATCATTTCAACTTCATTAATGCTTCATCCAACAATGCTTTTAAATATAAGCATGGGACTTCGAAGTAGGCACTAATTAGGGGTTCATTTCACAGCCACTACTGTTTATAAGTACTCCGTAAACTAATATAAGAGCATTTAGATTACTACTTTAGTGATCTAAATGCTCTTATATTAGTTTACAGAGGGAGTAGTATTTTATTGTGTTGTGTTTTATAATATAGAATTTTATTAGAGAAGGCTTATCATCCTTCTGTTTCCATTTGAATTTACTTTTCTCTTGTGGTCAAAGATGACCGGATATTTTTGCACGACCTACACATTCACGCTATAAAACATGGATGTGTTGGACTGATGGTTCCCACCATCATGTGCTCACACAATAATGTTAGTTGTGTAATCCTTCTACTGTTTAACTTTTGTCGTTATGTTCTGAATCTCCTCTCCTCCGTTCCTAAATATAAGTCTTTTTAGATATTCCACTGTAAACTACTCCCTCCGTCCCCAAATACTTGTCATAAAAATGAATAAAAAGAGATGTATCTAGAACTAATATACGTCTAGATACATCCCCTTTTATTCATTTTGATGACAAGTATTTCCGGACGGAGGGAGTATATATTTTAGAGTGTACACTCACTCATTTTACTCCGTATGTAGTCTATAGTGGAATCTCGAAAAATACTTATATTTAGGAAACGGAGGGAGTATTTTATGTAATTCCTTCCTCTAATTGTCCTATGTTCTGTGTGGCATCAAATGTGTTTGCCTATATTCATGATTCTGTACGAGTGATTAAAATATTTTCTTTCTCCGTGCGTAGGTATCCAGAGTATTGATGCTGCCGATCAATCATTTGCGTCAAGCTTACCAAAGGTACAAATTCCAGTGCAGTTGGCACAATATTCTAATGGACAAAGTGACTAGATGTATTGTGTTTTTTGCTACATTTATTTTGGACGTGTTCCTTGCCCACTACCGGTGATTTGTCCACTATATTTATTTAGCAAATGTGTTCCACTTATTATTATTATTTTTAAAAAAAAAGAGGATGACCCCTGGCCTCTGCATCTGGGCGATGCATACGACCACTTTATTAATTATTCTCACAAGACCTTACAAAGTAATACCACAGTAAGACTAAAGCCGCCGTCTAAGTAACAAACTGTCGCTACACCTGTCCAGTTGATGAAGGGGCGCAGATAGCCTGGGCCTAATACCAAACAGACATCAGAGCCAAAGCTAACATCGAAGACCTGAGGACCCATCTAGGACGCATGCCGGGCATGGATCTCGCCGGTCCGGCGTGCTCTCAGAGGCCGCCGCCACCAACTGCCACCGCTCCATCTTCAGAACTGTACCGATGCATCAACCTTGGTCGGTCTAAATATCGTCGACGCCACCACGGCGCCCAACGGCACCTCCTCCCTGCGCGCAAACAGCTGTGCACATCATGGTCGCCACTGATACACCTCAACACCATGCTGCCAAGTACCACCAGCCGACACAGCTTGAAATCTTTGGAAGATCTGTCGTGCGTAGCACCTGCTGACCAGGCATGACATAGCGTAGCACCTGTCGGTCAGGCATGACTTGACATTTCCACCGAAGCACCGTGCAAGACGAAGCCGCTCCACCTCCTGCCTCCGACTTCCAGCGCTGCTCCACAAACGATACTCCCAAGAGAGAAAGGACACCGCAGTCCCGCCATCATCCGATCTGGAACACCAGATCCTAGGATTTCCCCGAGAGCAGCACGAGTGGGTCGACAGTAGTTACACGACAATGCCTCCATCAAGGTAACAGCGTAGAACGCCGCCATCCCCTACCAACGACTCGGTTTTCACCCGTAACCATGTCTCCCCAACTCGCAGCCGGGACTAGATGATGGATCTCAAGATCCGATCACCAAGCCTCTGTCCGGCCATCTTTGACGACGAAGATGACCACCACCATGGGCCAATGAGACGACGCGAGATGAAGTAGGGCGCTGCCAGCGTGCGTCCTGGCCAGCACCACCGACGCTAGGCCCATCCCAGACCACGCCTCATGGCTGAGAGCAACAGCAAGCGCTGCCACTACGAGGACGCAGACTGGAAGCCCAGATCCGACCCACCCGCGCGCCGCCATGTGGCCACCACCAAGCGTCGTTCAGGGGCAGCCCCGCCGCCGTGAGGGACGCCGCCTCACGGGCAGCAGGCGCCAGACCCCGCCGCCACCTTCCCTGGGGACCACGTGGGCTTCACCGGTGTCCCCTCCAGCGGTTGCGAAGCGGGGGAGGAGCGGGGAGGGGCGGCTGGCGGCGCGGTTAGGGTTAGGGGCGGGGAGGCGAGGGGGAGGAGCGGGGAGGCCCGCAGCAGGTGTTCCACTTATTAGCGCAGCTGAATATATGGATGTTTGCCTGCTGTATATATTGGTGCAATTTTAGTGTTATAATTATTTCTAGAAGCTATTACTTGCCTGATGCTGAAATAATCCATCGCAGTGCCTGATCAGGATAGCCTTTTTTAGGGAATGTCATGGTTTATTGATCAAGGATAATCAAGAGTGAGTGCCTCACGGTCACCCAAATTACTTCAGCCGTTGGATATATTAGATTAGTCTATAATAGCCATCCAATCTACACGTTGAGAGCAGATGCACCAAGCGATGTGGTAGCTGACGCATGCATGCAGAAACTGATGCTTACAGCATCTCTAGTAGACCCTGCATCTCGCTGACCCGCATTTCACGCTTGCAGTTTGCGGAAAAACTGTTTTGTAGTGCGCAACGCAAAGCGGAAGAGGCAGACCCCGCAAAGCTGACCCGCATCATGTTTTACTGATCGGCTTTGCGGAGTCTGCTTCTGCCGCCATCCTCCCCCCGGCCCCCAAAATGTAAATTTGCACCTCAATTTGCATTTCTTTGCATTTTCAACCACACTGAATACATAAGACATCACCAAATCTTTGCTAGAAAAGTAAGACCAAAGAAAACAAGAACCACAAGTATGCATTTTAGAACATTTCCAACTTCCATAACAGCTCCCACTAGTTGAAGCAATATCTTCTCCATGCACTCACTATTGATTTGCAGATTCTTGATCTTGCATTCTTCATTCTTCATCTTTGGTTCTAAGAAAGAAGTAGATGTTGCTTCCCCTCTAGTTGCACATGCATGCGTTTCATTGCCTTCGATTGCACTAAGGAGTGCATGAACGTCTATCAGTTTTCTTTCTATCACTAAATCAATGTATTCGCCTTCCCAAAACCAAAATGAGCATCCATCTTCCTACATGCATGATGATGTTCGAAATGAGCAAACATAATGAGCTATTGAAATGAGCCGAATGAAAAACAACACGTACCCCGTCGTTTTCTCATTTGAAGAACACCCATCCGGGGTGCTTCGGCGTGCCCGAAGTCAGCCGTAGCACTGTCCGCGGGCAGTAATCACACTGTATGAGCGGCATTGGCGAGCCACAGAGCATTTGCGCGAGGGCTGAGCCCGACGGACGGACGGCAGAATCCATCCCGGCAAACCGTCGGCGGCGGTGAGCGGAGATGCACCTTTGTCGGGGCCGTGCGAGGTGCTCCCCGACCATTCCATAGCTTGGTGCAGCCGGCGGAGGCCCGGAAAGGCCAAATCCGGCCGCCCGCGATTAAGCGCCGCAGATCCGCAAGGTCCCGGCCCGCCCACGTAGGAGGAGGGGGGGGGGGTGGAGGGCAACCTCGTGCGAGTGGAGGCTTTTCGGCATGCTACCGCCGGCAAGGGGGAGAGGGGAGGTGGTTGGTGGGGAAAAGCGCGGGCTGAAATGTCCCCCATACGAGCTATATGCAGGGCACCGACGGGCAGGAGGGAGGGGGGGGTGCGCATACGTGGGTTAGGGTCGAGTTTTAGCCGCGCCTCTCAAAATTTTTTGCGGGCCGGCCGCGTTTGCACGATCTGTTCGGGCAGGATTTTCACCGCCGGCCCGCATTTTGACGGTTATTTTGCGGGTCGAGGCCTTTTGCTGGGGTCTGCTAGAGTTGCTCTTAAATTACTGAAAAGTCTCTTGACACATGCATGTAGCTCACACTATGGTGGTTCATGAAAGAAAATTGATGCATGTACATTTTGTTTCATTTTGCTCCATTTCCGACTTACACAAAGACATACATTTATTTATTTTTAAAAATATTGGTAAACAAATTATTTTGCTAAAGGAGAAACCATAAAGATACTAGCTAGGTTGAGTACTACAAATTTCCGCTGCACGGGGAATTCATCTAGTATACATAAGAAAGTGTCTACGATTTGCCAAATGTCTATAATGCTTACTCAAACGGGGCTCCTTCAGCATATGGAGGGCATGTCCTCATGGTGCGTGTCAGACAAACCAAAGCCAGAACCTCCACATCTGTTAGATAGAACAAAGACAATTAGGACAGGAGAACCTGAGGAGAAATCAAAAAACACTAGGGTCAGTAAGCATGGGACTGTCATAAGACTTGGACTATGCAAATAAGCTGGGACATCTTGTCTAAAAGGAAATCCTTCTGGCACAATTGTACCAATGTAGCATCATGTCAGTTGTCTCAACCACCAATAAGAGTACCTAGTTCAGCCTCTGTGAGAGAACCTAGTTCTACCCCAACAAGAGCACCTTCTTCAGCCCAAATTATTTTAAAACATTTTCCTTGTCAGCATGTTATTCCTGTCTTGTTTTGTTAATATAACTTATTAGCATTTGTGCACAACTTATCCTTCACAGAACTCCGTGGGTAAGAGAAAGCGCAGCACAAGAAGTAGGTCCAACTCCTAAGAATGTGAATATCGGTGAAACTTCAAGCAATACCAACGAAAATAACATCAGTTGATGGAGTAATACAGTTTCCAGCATCCTTCACTAATAACATCGTCTCAATTTGCATGTCCTCTTTCCTTAGCCAATTCTTCATTACTAGAATTCTTGTCCAAGAACTCTTCGTTGTGAGACAGAAGAAGGAGATTGGGATTCAACACAACCTCTAGGGCATGGCAGAGCCGAGATTACATAGGTTGTTACAAGAGATGAGATAATAACTACAGATATTAACAGCCTCCTAATCTGTAACAACATTATGTTTAACATCCCCCCTCAATCTAAACTTCCCTCAAGAAGGTTCATATTGTATCTATTTGAGACAAACATCGTCTCAGCCAATGGCTTTGTGAATATATCAGCAACCTGCTCTTTAGAAGAGATGAACCGAACATCCAATGCGTCTGCTGCAACTCTCTCTCTCAAACAAAGTGAAAGTCTACTTCTATGTGCTTAGTCCTGGCATGAAATACTGGATTAGCAGATAGATAAGTAGCTCCCAAGTTATCACAGCACAACACAGGTGGTCTTGCCATGAAAACACCAAGTTCACCAAGGATTGGCTGGATCCAGATTATCTCAGCTTTTGCAAGTGCTTGATACTGAGACTCTGTGCTTGAGCGAGAAACCATGGCTTGTTTCCTCGAACTGCAGGACACAAGATTAGGACCAGGAAATACAGCAAAACCACCAGTAGACCTCCGATCATCACTGCACCCTGCCCAATCTGCATCAGAAAAACAGCTTAACAACATTAAAGGGGATTTCCTTATAGAGAGGCCCATGCTCCGAGTATACTTTATGTATCTCAAAATCCGTTTAGCTGCAGAGAGATGTGTAATTGTAGGTGCATGAAGAAACTGGCAAACACGGTTTACTGCAAATGATAAATCTGGCCTGGTAAGTGTTAGATATTGAAGAGCACCAACCAGACTACAATACTTGGTGCTATCATCTTGAGACAATGGCGACCCACTTTCCTTGGTGAGCTTCTCGGCCGAAGACATGGGTGTGGTGGAGATATTGCAATTCTCCATATTTGCTCGATGAAGAATGTCACCAATATACTTCTGTTGAGAAAGTACAATCCCCCCTGGCGACGATCTCACCTCAAATCCAAGGAAATAATGCAAAGGACCGAGATCTTTGATGGCAAAAGAGGCCTGAAGATCATCCAGCAACTTGGTGGTAGCAGTAGGACATGAGCTGGCCACAATGATATCATCCACATACACAAGCATAAACATGGTGACACGAGCATGATGAAAGACAAACAAGGAGGTGTCAGCCTTAGATGCCACAAAACCAAGTTGAAGAAGCCGAGAACTGAGCCTGGAATACCACACTCGAGGAGCTTGTTTAAGACCATAGATTGCTTTCCTGAGCTTGCAAAGATGTCGTGGAGCCCTGGGATCCACAAAACCAGGGGGCTGTCGCATGTACACCTCTTCTTGAAGAACGCCATGAAGAAAGGCGTTTTGGACATCCAGTTGATGCAAGCACCACCCACGAGAGACTGCAATGGAGAGAACCAAGCGAACAGTGACCGGTTTGACGACGGGACTGAATGTATGATCATAGTCCAAGACATATCATTGTTTGAACCCCTTGGCAACGAGTCGTGCCTTATGACGATCAACTGTTCCATCCTCCTTGTGCTTGAATGTGAAAACCCATTTGCAGTCGATCACGTTGACATTAGATGGTGGTGGAACCAAAGACTAGGTGCCATTGTGATGAAGGGCCGCATGCTCGAGTTGCATGGCCGCACGCCACGCGAGAGAATGGAGAGCTTCACGATGATCAGTAGGTTCTTGCGACGCGAGAAACGCACGTCGAGACGGGTCATACGTGATCGTGCCATCAGTGTGTTGCATGGCCTTGCGTGTGTTGTCACGTAGGCGAGTCACCATGGTGTGGCCGGGTGGAGCATCGGATCCAGGCGAGAGATCCTCCTAGGATCCCGTACCAGCGGCAGGGCGAGCGGGACCGAGATCCGCATGGGATCCCGAGTCGGTAGCTGGCGGGGTGGCAGGAACTGCAGCAGCGGCCCACCCTGAATCCACGTGTGGCTCGGCTCGAGGCATGTCGGGCTGGGGGAAAGCCGGCCCAGGTGTGGACCCCGCCACTGGCGCGGGTGGAGGGGAGGTCGGCCCGTCAGCGGGCGCCACGCGGCCCACTGTGGAGGCCGCTGCACCGCCGCTGCCTGACACTGGGGAATACGCGCCGCTGTCCGCCGATAGCGCGGGATCCGAGACCGGATCAGCCTCGGATCGGTCACCAGGATCCTCCTGGGATCCCGTGGTGGTTTTGCCTGGGATTTTCTGCGCCATGGAAGATCCTGCATCCAAGTCAGCATGCAAACCAGGTGTACAATAGTTCATGTGGTCATGCGGAAATAACAATATGGCATGTTCAACTACCCTGGGTTGTATGGGGGAGGGAAGAGGACTAGCGAATGGAAAAACCTTTTCGTCAAACGTGACATCGCGAGAGATGTACACGCGGGCAGTGGGCAAGTGTAAGCACTTGTAGCCCTTGTGACGAATGCTGTACCCGACAAAGACACATTGTTGAGATCGAAAAGCAAGTTTGTGTGTGTTGTAGGGGCGCAAGTTGGGCCAACAAGCACAACCAAACATTCGAAGAGATGTTTAGTCGGGTTTGGTGTTAAACAATTTTTGCATAGGACTTGTGTTGCCAATGACACGACTAGGAAGTCAATTTATGAGGTAGCAAGCTGAAAGATATGCCTCATCCCAAAAACGATGGGGCATAGACGCATGTGTTAAACAATTTTTGCATAGGACTTGTGTTGCCAATAACAGAGCATGTAAGAGGTGAAACGGCACAAAAATAGTTAAAAAGAAATTAATTATATTCGATATGTTACAATTGCTACATCAAAAGCCTCTCTCAGTGCACGAGCTGGAAAAACAAAAGTTAGCTTCTGTCTGCCGTAAGACATACAACAACAGTCAAAATATAAGCCAAATTTTCTATATCAAAAAGCCAAGCCTCATAAAAGACTAACCAAGGGAGGGACAAATAAAGACTATACTACAGTCTATCTTCTACCAAAGGCATGGTAAACATTCTATTGAACAGGTTGCATGCTGAAGAATTGTACCTGCACACAACTGGCATGCAGCAGGATGCCGCGTAGGGAAGAAGCATGGAAGGATGAGATCTTCCCGGCCTCAGGATATGACTTCCTCGATAAAAAAAAAACCTAGAGCGAGCGAAGGCATATCGCCACACCGGTTGCGGCATCACCAGCGGGTGAATGTGAGGATGGGAAAGGCCGCATAACGGCAGCCGGGAGAAGCGGATCGTTGGTGGGATTGGATGAGATCGTGTGTGGGGGTGCGTGCATGGGATTTCACCGATTCTACATATCTCCAGTTCTCCACAGCTGCAGGGTGTATAGGCGCTCGCCTTGCACACCGATCGACCGCGCCTCTACCAGCAAGCACCGCGGCTGATCTGCTCGCTGTTGTTGCTCATTCTCCTGCTTAGCATCTTCCATGGGCGGAGCAAGAGAAAGGACGGGATGCGGGGGCGGAAGATCGGGCTGGGTGGCTTTACGAGCACCAAAAAACAGGAAACAAAACGAGAATTACGGGAGCAATTAAATAAGGGGACCGGGATACGGGTTTGGGAGGACTAAAAACACGAAACTGAGCTGGAATTTCGCGAGCGAATAAATAAGCGAATCGGGAGGGACGATATGTTGCACGAAGGGAAAGTCTGAGGTTGGGGGTGTCGACGAGACAATTCATGTAAGACGAGAGAGGGAACACTCCGTTTCTTTTAGGTAGTAGAGATACACAATTACTCTTTGGAGCAACTTTTGTGATCTGAAATAGTTTTTTCTTGCTAAATTATTTTATATCTAATTTTTGTCCAAGAAATGCACATTAATTCTTTTGTGATGATCAAAATAGTTGATATTTTTACTGTTTCAATGGTTGTACTTTGGATCTGATGTACGTTTTAGTTTTTTTTTTGTGATGAAATGTGTAAGTTTGTTAAATTTTAGCTACCGAAAGCATTGTTCTGAAGTTCCTTACTTTTGGCCATGTTGTGTATTTGTTTCAACTTGGTGGACGGAAAGCTAAAAGTTTACATAAAAATAGATACGCGTCTATAAATTGTCGTGAACAAAACAATTTGCTTAAAAGCCTCAAGTTATACAACAAATTTCATCATAACGTATTGTACATCTCTTTAATTAATAGGGAATAACTATTTATTACTCTATTGCTTCGACCATAGTCTACATAGTCGCGACTGATCGACAGGCGCGGCGTGCCGCCGCGCGGGCTAAGCTAGTATGACAGATGTACGTTGATCATAACAAATTCAGATTGATTTCTAGCAGGAAGTTTTTTTTTTGTAAGGACTTATTTTTATTGGTACTAGCACTATGTTTGTTTTTCCTCTTTTTTCTTCCTAGGATCCTCTGACAACCAGAACTGTTATTCCTTTTTTAATTCATTCAATACAATTGGTGGTCAAAGTTCGATCTTGAAGATCGTGTCAGCTTACTAGACTACTAACACACCTGTACGTGTTAACTTGTAACTTTTTTCTTTTGACATGGTGATAGCAGGTAACAAACTATCCTTTTGGAAGTTCCGTCGTGAACTGCTCAGCTGATCGAGTTCCCGTCATGTGTTGAAATGGGACTGCTGGAGGGGCTGAGTTACAGTTTAACAACGGTGGATCGGGAGAGGAGGATGAGTTTCGAATCATGCGAGCCGTTAGGGGTGGCCCTGGGCGTCGCGTGCGGCGCCTCCGTCCCCTCCGGCGATCTCGTCGCGGCCGATGCGTGGGAGCAGGTGTGGCGGGGCCCAGCGGCACCCCGGCATGCCCTGCTCAGGTGGGCTCCTCGGAGGTTGGGCGGGGGGCGTGCGGTGGCCGTTTCTGGGCTCTGGCGGAGGACGAGTCCCACGAGGAGGACGGGTTCTCTTCGCCGTGTTTGGCTCCTCCGCCGGCGGGTGCGACCCTTGGTGAGTTCTTGCAGGTGGCGGTGGCGGCCGGCGCAGCTCAGGGAGACCATCGCTGTCGGTTCGCTCCGGGTAGCAGTGGACCTCGTGCGACGGCGGTGCGGTGCTGGTGGCCGCCGGCGCCCTCGGTGACGTGCCTGCGGGTGCCCCCCGCTGCCTCGCCGCCCCCTGGCCCTTTGGCGGCCCCAATGTCGGCTGAGGAGTGGCCGGTGCTCCCCCTCGTGCCCGCTCCAGCGATGCTGTCGGCGGTGGCGGCGCGGGTGGCGGAGACGGCCGTCACGCTAGGGTTGCCGCTGACGTGCGCGGCACCTACCCTGGGCCTGTTTCCGCCTGTTGGGCCTGGGCCGGCCTCAGGCTGTCTTGGGGCCCAACCGCTCTCTAGGGCGGGATCCTGCGGGGCAGCGGAGGGACAAGTGACCGCTGCTGCTGGGCCTGGCCCAATTGTGCCCAGTACCTCTCGGCCTGCCCAGGATGGAGCCCGTGAGCCCGGGTCGCGGCGCTATATATGGCTGCGTAGGGGCGTGCGCGACCCCTCCCTAGTGTTTCAGGCTCGTCCCAGTGAGGTGCAGCGTTTCAGGCGTTTTGCCAGATCTCTCTCTCCACTTCACCCTCCTCCCCCCTCACCCGCTCCTTCACTGCGGTGGCAGCCATGGCAGATCGGCGTGCAAAGAAGAGGCTGATGGATTCTTCGATCCCCGACGAGGAGCGGCGGCATGAGAAGGTGCTACGGGAGCAGGCGAAGCGCGGCCAGCGGGCCAGGTCGTCGGGCCGTGAAGATGGTGGCGGTGGTTTTGAGCAAGGTCCAGGTGGCGGCTTCGGCCAGGATTATGGGGGTGGCCATGGTAAAAGTTTTGGCTCTGGATCTCGTGGGCGCAAGGGGGATTGGGGTCCTCCTCCCCCTTAGTGAGGCCAGCAGGAGCGAAATAAGAAGCGCAAGCATGGGGCGAGGCGGCGCGAGCTGGAGCGCAAGCCTCGGGAGCACCCCCTCTGTGGTGGGGGCCACGGGGATCTGCTGGCCAAGAAGCCACGGTCGTCGGCCGTCCCGCTGGCGGTGGTGCTGCCGGACGCGCTGCGAGGGTTGGGGGCTGCGCCCATCTGGGTCGAAGAAGAGGGGGGCGAATGTTTCAAGTGCGGCCGAACAGGGCATTTCCAGGCCAAGTGCACCTCCCCCCCCCCCTCTGCGTGATCTGTAAGTAGGAAGGTTGTGCCTCGGCCTTTTGCCCGTCGCGGGGCAAGCATCTGCACCTCCAGATCACGGGCAGTGCTATTCCGGGCGAAGGCTTTTCCTGCTTGGAGTTCGAGGAAGAAGAGGAGGTGGAGGGCTCGGACCTGGTGGTTGCTAATGGTGCTATCTTGTCGACGGAGCCAGGGAGGCTCTCGCTGCGCGTGCTCAAGCAGGAGCTGAAGCACATGGTGGCTGGGGATTGGGATTGGAAGATTACTCAAGTGGGTGGTGATGATTTTGCGGTTATCTTCCCTTGTGCGGATCTGCTGCACATGGCCAAATTGAGTGGTAACTGTTCCTGTCCATCAATGACATTACGGTGCGGGTGTGTGACGCTATCCAGGAACCCATTGTGCCTCTCTCCATGCCGGAGGTGTGGCTTCGCCTCCATGGCATCCCCAAGAAGCACCGCCATGTCGATCATCTGATGGCAGGACTCAAGATGTTGGGCAGGCCTATCGTGGTGGACGAGCTCTCTCTCATCCGTATGGGACAGGTGAGGATGAAGTTTGGCTGCAAAGCCCGGACAAGCTGAACGGATTCGTGCAAGTTTTGTTCAATCATGAGGGTTATGACATCAAAGTGGAAGTGGAGCGTCTCCCGAAGCGCACTGGTGAGGGGCCTGCTGTGCCAGGGTCTGACAAGGGTCCTCCCCGCCCTTGCGGCAATCACGGGGACCAGCCTAGTTCGGGGACTGGGGGTGTGGCAGGCCAGCTGCTGGCTGATGCCGGGGCTCAGGGAGAGTCGGGCATCGCCATTGGCAGCCAACAGAAGGATGTGGAGATGGCCTGCCGCGAGGAGGAGCATGAGGATAGCATGCCGGATACATTGATTCATAAGGAGACATGGTATTAGTTGGGAGTCAAAGATCTTGCTCTTGACGAGGACAAAGACGCCGTGGAGCCTGGGGTGCTTGCGGTTGCAGACACGACTGGGAGCTGTCTGTCCTCGTCGTGTGCGCTGATGGGGGCAAGTATCCAGGTGGGTCCTAAGGCGTTGGCTGATGTTGGCTCTATGCTTTTGGTCGCTCCGGCCTCACCCAGCATGCTTGGCTCTGACACGGGTATGGTGCTCAACAAACAACTCATGCACACCTCGTTGTCTAGTCGCCGCAGCTCGGGGGGCTCTGGGCGTGCTTTCAAGAAGATGGCTAGGCGGAAACCTTCGGCCAACCTCGCCGAGCTTTCCCTCCCTTCGCCTAATGCGCCGGTGTGCGTGGACCTACAGGCCGCTTTGGGCTCTGCCCGCACGTCGGCCAAGGCTCGGCGCTCTCGGGCATCCCCGATGTCTCAACGCGCTCCTAGTGCCCGGGCCAAGGCCCAACTGGGTGAGCTGTTTTCCATGGAGAGCGCGCAGCTGCATCTGGCGGAGAAGAACCTCGAAACTTCAGGTAAGCCCCCCCTCCTTTAAGATTCTGAATGCATGTTCAGATCCTGAACTTGTCTTGATCCTAGACAATAGCTGTTTTAAAGTGGGTGCGGAGAGCGCTGAGTTAGTTTCTGTGATTCGTTCTCGCGAGGAAGCCCGAGCGGCTTTGGCTGAGGCAGCCGCGTTGGCAAAGGCCAGGGAAGCCTCCGCCACGGCCCTGGCTGTGCCCGTCCCTGTCGGGACTGTTGTAGTGTCGGGTGGGGATGCTGAAACCAGGGAGGTGAAGGCAACTCCAGCGACGAGGTGTGCCCCGGCTATAAAACGTGTAGCAAAACCGGTGACCTCCAGAGGGGTGCGCCTTCGCAATTGAATTATCTGATGCGTTATCTTTTCTGGAACATTCGGGGTTGCGAACATTCTGGTCGTCGCACCCAACTCAAAGAGTACATTGCCCGTGAGCGTATTGACATCATCGCGCTTCAGGAAATGATTTTGTGTGGGGCTGGGTTCCCTCCTGTGGTCATTCGGGTGGTCTTCTTCTGGGATGTAATAGTGATGTATGTGATGTTGTAAGTTGGGATGCAGGTGTCTTTTTCATTTTGTTCACGATCAAACACAGGATTTCCTTTGCTTCTTGGGCGATTGTATGCGTGTACAGACTGGCTTATCACTCTCGTGCGGCTAATTTCTTGGGTGAAATCCAAAGCTTGGTTGGGGCCAAACAAGCTGCCAATATTCCCATTGTCCTTGGGGCGATTTTAACCTTATCCGCTCGGGAGCGGATAAGAACAACCGCAACATATACTGGCATAGAGTGACCTTGTTCAATAATCCTATTGCGGCCTGTGCCTTGCGAGAAATTGCTAGGACTGGTGCTAGATTTACGTGGACCAACAAACAACCACTAGTGCAGAACCGGGCAATAGCACTGGTTCGTAAGGCCCTGTAGTGCCGGTTACATAACCGGCACTAAATTATGGTCACTAAAGCCCCCCCCCCCCCCTTTAGTACCGGTTCAGCACGAACCGGTGCTAAAGGGCAACCACGTGGCACGAGCTAGCTCCGGGGGCCTGGAGCCCTTTAGTACCGGTTGGTAAGACCAACCGATACTATAATGTTTGGGGGGTTTTTAGTTTTATGATTTCTTTTTCATTTAATTTTGTGTTTCCATTTTAATTCTTTTTCGTTTGCTGGTATTTTATGATACTACACATTGTACACGTTATGCATATATATATATATATATAAATAGAATTTCTAGTAGAACCAATCATGCATATATATATCATCAATGTCTCACAAAAACCATCATATTAATCAATTCACACATACACACATGTATAGCTATATACAATTTCTCCTACATATGCATGTTGCCTTCGGAGCCAGTGGCATTAGCCTATATTGGTGCCTTCGGAGCACGATGACAATTGGAAGTGGTTTTCATGGGGGCGGTAGCGGGTAATAGTATTCTCCCTTCGGATTTATGACCTGGTCGAGCAAAAATCCCGCTATTTCCTCTTGAAGTGCTTCTACGCGCTCCGTTTCTAGGAGCTTCCCCCGCACCTTTCTGAACTGTTAAGAAGGAGATCTGCTCTTTTCGGACGCCATCATGCGAATGTTCTCGCAAACGCAGAATGCACACAGATCAGTCCCCTGCGCCTGCTTCAGGGCCTTTACGAGAATGGAATTTGATCAGATAATAATTAATCAAGCATGATAATTAAAGAGATGGCAGCTAGCTAGCTAGCTAGTACTACTTACCTTGGGTCGAAACCATGAAGCTTTTGTTTCCATTCGCCTTCCGTGACGGTGATGAACCTTGCCCAAGCCCTGCCCGCCGACAAAGAAAATGAATAAAGGGGTTATTAAATAGTTCATATCATGAAATGACGAACTAAATAGACGAGATATATAGTTAATAATGATTGAAATTACCTGTTGACTATCCCATACAAGATGTTATAGTCAGTTTTTTCTGAGATTGGTAAGTCCAGTACTTCAACTGTTCCTGCGTCAACTTTAATGATACACAAGACCCAGTGAAATCTGCATGCACACACGTTTGCATGTCTTAATTAAGCGGCATATGTAAGCAAAAACATGTAGCTAGCTAGTAGGCAAAAACAGAGAATTTGTAGTACAAGACAGTGTGACTCACTGGAAGTTGTAAGGAAGTAGTATATCTTCATTGTATTTGAGGCGCTTCAAGAACTCTAGCATGCTGTCCTCTACGGCCTTTTGATGACGTGCATCTATTTTCCATGTGTATTCATTAACGGTGTTTGGGTCAATGAACCCAATGCCATAGCGTCCACCTTTTCTCATTTCATACATCTTCATCCTGCATATAATACCACAGAAAAGAATATAGTGAGGATAATTACAGGTAATGATTGATCAAAAGGATCACTACAGCTAGCTTGAGACTTAAATTACAGAAAGAAATCACTTACAGACAATAGCAACTGACGATAGATTTGTCGAGTGCATCTTGATTGTATAACTGAAACAGTTCAGAATACTCAACGGACAGAGCTTTCTCATGGTAGTAATGCCCCTCCTTGACATTCACCATGAGGGACACTCCATCGGAAATCTTGGTAATGTTCATGTACCATTGATGCAATTCATACATTCTCGTTGGGAGGTTCTTGACCTTGTCTGGCGCGACCAAAGGTTGGCCCCAGACATATTTCCGTTTTATTTCATCCTCTCTAAGCAAAGGCATGGGCTCGATCTCGAGGAGTTGTCCAACAGTGATGTTGAGAACTTCAGCCTGCATTATATGCTCCTCCGTTATTACCACATTGCCCACCTCGGGAACATGCACTGTTTGCCCACAATAATATTGGGCGCGCGTACTGTCACCTGTTGTTGGCACAACAAGCAAGGGGATCGATTGCGCCACCTGTTCTCCTAGCTGGGGAATGGTTTTCCCGCATTTTTTCGCAGCTGCTTCTTGTTTGCTCGATCCCAATGTAGACGTGCTCGCCTCCCTTTGTAGACGTGCTCGATTTAACTTCCTAATGTGGCGCTCATAGTCTGTGTCAACAGGCTTGGGAGCTGGTGGTTGAGCCATACGAATGAAGTGGTCAATCGTTTCCTCGGGCACTTTCTCCCTTGGCGACGGTGGCGGTTTCGGTGCAAAACGGGCTTCCACCTCGGCCTTCGATATGGCTGTGATTTCCTCCTCGGACCTGTCATAAGTCCTCTGCGGAAGAGGCTTGAGGCTTGGACCATATTTATATCGCTTGCCTCCGCCTGTACTTCCTGTACTACCTCGACTCGTACCGCTACGCACCATAGCTGCGGGTGTCTCTTCTGCGATTGCTGAGGCGGCGGAGACGGCTGACGGGGCTGAGTTGGACGAGGAGGAGTGGCCTGAGGTTCTGGCGGACTTGGAGGAGGAGTGGACGTCTGACACTGTGGCGGACATGGAGGAGGAGGATTGTCCTGACACTTTGCCGGACTTGGAGGAGGAGGAGTGGCCTGACACTTTGCCGAACTTGCAGGAGCGGGAGTCTGCTGAATCGGTGGCGGACTTCGACGAGGACTCGGCTGACGCGGTGTCGGTGGCCTTCGAAAGATGATGCAATCCTTTTTCCATAGGAGGATACGATGTTTGGCCTCTCCGAGAAAGCGCTCGCCGTCACCTCCAACAATGTCAAGCTGTATCTCCGAATATGGTGGGTCCACCACCTCATCAACAAAGACATGAGCATAGCCCGCTGGAATCGGGTTGCAATGGAAGGTTGCCTCGGGGGGATTTGTAAAAGCAAAGCCGTCCGCCACCTTCATGGATATGTTCTTCATTTTGACGTGTAGCTCGCAGTTAGTGTTCTCTGTGATGTCATCCACGTGGTATCTACCCAACATTGCGTCGTCCGGGACGGAACCCACGCTGCTTCTCGGCATGGATGGGCCGGTGCTATCCAATGCTGGATCATCCGCTAGCTGCTGCAGCTGCTGAGACCCCCTTTGATGGGTAAGTGAGTCGATCTGCTCCTGCTGCCGCTGGAATTTGACTGCCAATTCCGCTTGACTTGCTTCTAGGCCTTGAAGGCGTTCATAGTCCCGCTTCCTCTGCTCCTCCTCCATCTTCCTCTTCTTCTCCTCCGCAATCTTCTTTCTCGCACGGGTTCTGTAGTTGGTGTTCCATTCTGAAAACCCCTCATACCACGGAATAGCGCCCTTGCCTCGTGTTCTTCCCGGGTGTTCAGGATTTCCCAGGGCACGCGTAAGCTCGTCGTTCTCTCTGTTGGGATGGAACACCCTCGATCGTGCCTCTTCTATTGCAACAAGTATCGCATCGTCGGCTCCCTTCAGACTTGCCCTCGTCGAAACATTGCCTGTCTCCGGGTCCAACTCCCCCCATGCGCATAGAACCAAGTCCTGACCCTGGGGGGCCAGCTCTTAGTAGCCAGAGTGACACCTGCATCCTCCATCTCTTTCTCAGACTTATCCCACTTAGGCATTGCCACCGCATAGCCACCTGGCCCCAGCTTATGGAACTTATCCTTTTTTCGGCATTCTTCTTGTTTATTCTCGACCATTCCTTAGCTAATTCCGAATCCTTGAATTTCACGAAATTGTCCCAATGATCACGTTGGTTCTCTAGTGTTCCCTTGAATACTGGAGTCTTCCTTTCTCCCTTGACGTACTTCTTCCATTCACGATTCTTCTGGTTCTTGAATGCAATCGCCATCATCCTAAGAGCAGCCTCCTTGACTTCTGCACATCTGCTTTTGTGAAATGATCTGGTAGGGTGAAATGTTCCATGAGAGTATCCCAAAGCAGATCTTTTTGATTCTTGTCGACAAAAGTAACATCTGGACGTGGAGCAGCGTCCTCTTTGCCTTTTTGTCTTTTGTCTTTTGCTGGCTCTCTCCATTCTTGAAGGGAGATCGGGAGTTGGTCCTTCACAAGAACTCCGCACTGACGAACGAACTTGCCCGCAATCTTCTTAGGCGCTAATGGTTTGCCAGTAGGGCTGCATGCCTCGATATTGTACTTTACGCCCGGCTTCAACTTTTTGTTCGGGCCTCATTTTGTCATTTTGCCTGAAGATTTGCTCGATCCGGATGGCTGAAAGAACAAAGATCGATTCGTTAATATATCTTCAAGTCATTTAAAACATGTGATGATCACCAGATGCCTGCTTATATAAATATATATACCTCGCCAGTCTTTGTTGTTTCAGGATCAACATGTTCTTCGTCATCGTCATAATCGTAGTTCATGACTTCATCAATTTGGTCGTCGCGATCGAATATCATATCACCCTCTCCGGTGTTGTTTAGAAATTCGGAGCCGTCATAATCTTCTTCATTCTGATTATCATCTGGCCCGCGTATCATATCGAACATGGTCTGTTCTCCCTCTCTATCGGTATTGTCTGCCATAGCTTTTGTTTAACTAATCCAAAAGAAATATAAAACAATTTAGTATTCAAATTACATCATCTCGAATAATAGATATAATCTCGAATACATCGTCTAGAATAATAGATATAATCTCGAATACATCATCTCGAATTTCATATAATATTGAATAGTACATCACTGGCTATTAGCTAATAAAGATCGAATACTACAGAAGAATCTAGGACACTCGCGGTTCCTCCGGCGCGGGCGGTGGACACCCAAAGAGAAGGAACCCTCACAGGATCATAGCTGAAGTGAGATCCCCGAAGAAACTGCCATGTATTGGAGAACCTGCCGCCGTCTAACGCAACCATGTAGCGATGGACGTGCTCGTCCTCCTCCCTGACACGGCGACGTACCACCTCCGGCGGGGCCGGGTCCCTCCGCACCGAAACTGGCCCACGCGAACGCCACCAAACGAGATCAGGGTCGACGACGGGATCCGGGGCCGGGTTCCTCATCAAGCGGCGCGCCCCTCCAGGCAGCACCTCCCAGTGCCAGCCAGGCGGAGCCCAGTCCCGGACATGGGTCGGCTGGACGTTGTCGCGGACGGGTCGACGGAGAGGATGCGGGTCGGGCATCGTCGAGAACAAATACTAGCTATATGCCCGCAAAAAGTAACATTTTTTAATGATTGGATTTTGATAACTAAAATTTCTAACATTTCTATATAACACTAATTATGCTAATCTAAATAATCTAAATAACACTAAAATTTCTAACATTTCTAACATTTCTATATAACACTAATTTTTAACATTTCTATATAACACTAATTTCTAACTGATTAAACACTAATTATATCCATCTAACATGCATTCATACATATATAATAGTGAAAAAATAATAATCTAAATAATCTAAACTAATTAAACATACAAAATACGTGTGTGTGTGCGTACTAATTAAACACTAATTATTTAAACTAATTAAACATACAAAATAATAATCTAAATAATCTAAACTAATTAAAGACTAATTATCTAAACTAATTAAACATGCTTGTGTGTGTGCGTGTACGGGCTCGGGGAGGGCTCACAGCGGGCGAGGGCGACCGCGAGGCGAGGCGACGGCGAGGCGATGGCGAGGCGACGGCCGGGGCGGCGACGGCGGGGACGGCGCGACGGGGACGGGGACGGCGCGACGGGGACGGGCCCGGGGCGGCGACGGAGACGAGGACGGCGACGGGGACGGGGGCGGCGACGGAGACGAGCGGCGACGGAGATGATCGAGGGCGGCGGCGACGGAAACAGAGAAACGAACAGAGAGGGAAACTGAAATTTTCGTAGCTGTTGTATATATAAAAGGCACCTTTAGTACCGGTTGGAGCCACCAAACGGTACTAAAGGCCTGTTTTGGCCAGGCCAAGCGGCGGGAAGCTACCCCCTTTAGTACCGGGTGGTGGCACAAACCGGTACTAAAGGCCCCCCTTTAGTACCGGTTTGTGCCACGACGCGGTACTAAAGGGGGTGCGCTGGTGCAGGTGCGATGCGGTAAGTTTAGTCCCACCTCGCTAGTCGAGGGGCTACCGCACTGGTTTATAAGCCCCAGTGCGGTAGCTCTCTCGAGTTCCTCTCCTAACCAGGCCTACTGGGCCTACCTGTCCTCTTCGCCTAGTGGGCCTACTGGGCCTTCGCGGGCCTGCATCCTGGCCCAACGAAAGGTTGTGTCGCTAGTCGTATGCAGGCCGCTTTGGCCCAGTAGGCGGGCTTTTTTTTCTTAATTTTTTTTGCTTTATTTTTTTGTTTTATTTATTTTTGAGTTGTTTTTTGCTGTATTTCGAGTTTCTTTGTGAATATTTTTGCTTTAGGTACAAAAAATTACAAACTTTCTGTTAGTGCCAGTAGATTTCAAATTTGAATAGTTTAAATTTTGAATTATTTGAAATTTGTGTGAATCACTAGTTTGTGAATAACTTAACTTTGAAAAAAGTTTTTTCAGTGATTCTTTTTTCTTATGTTTAATATTAGTGTGTTTTATCATTATATTCAATTTAGTAATGCTTAGGTTATTTAAAAAATGAAATGCCTTTGTAACAGTTCAGTTTTCGTCGAAAACCCTGATACTTCGAAAGAGATTGTCCATTTTGTACACGAAGTGCATCCAGTTTTTGCCGTAACCCTCTCTACTTTCTTGCACATGCTATTTGTATGAAATTATGATACCATGCCAACTTTCAACCTTTTCTGAGTTCATCTGAATTGCTTTTCAATTTCAGGGTCATTTAGCTGGAAAAAAATCAGTAAATGCATGAAAAGATTTTGTTTGCACATAAAATTTCTTCGCGTTTCAAATGCCAAAACACATAACTACCCTAACTATTACAGACATTCCCTCCTGGGTGTGAAACACAGAAGAAAGTGATGATAGTGAAGCCGATCACATCCCAGATCTTTGGGTGTGAAACTTTTTCTTCGCGTGTGTCCCTTTGCGCCGTAACCATGGAAAATCTTCATCATTTAACGGGATGCTCGGGTCAATATTCACTGAGAATGGAGGAATTTCATCAAACTTTTCATAATCTTCTGACTTCTCTGTCTTGTCATCCACTCCCACGATGTTTCTCTTCCCAGAAAGAACTATGTGCCGCTTTGGCTCATCGTACGATGCATTCGCTTCCTTATCTTTTCTTTTTCTTGGCTTGGTAGACATGTCCTTCACATAGAAAACCTGTGCCACATCATTGGCTAGGACGAATGGTTCGTCTGTATACGCAAGATTGTTGAGATCCACTGTTGTCATTTCGTACTGCGGGTCTTCCGTTACCCCGCCTCGTGTCATATTGACCCATTTGCACCGAAACAAAGGGACCTTTAAACCACGTCGATAGTCAAGTTCCCATATGACCTGTATATAACCATAATATGTTTCCTTTCCCGTCTTGGTTTCTGCATCAAAGCGGACACCACTGTTTTGGTTGGTGCTCTTCTTATCTTGGGCGATCGTGTAAAATGTATTACCATTTATCTCGTACCCTTTGAAAGTCATTATATTCGAAGATGGTAACTGGGACAGCAAGTACAGGTCATCTTCAATAGAGGTGTCATGCATGGTACGTGTCTGCAACCAGTTGGTGAAACTCCTGGTTTGTTCACGTGTAATCCAGTCATCAGACCGCTCCGGGTGTTTGGAGCGTAGCAAATTCTTGTGTTCATCCATATACGGAGCCACCAAGGTGGAATTCTGTAGAACTGTGTAGTGTGCTTCAGTGAGAGAATGTCCGTCCATACATATTATTTGTTCCCCTCCTAGCGTGCCTTTTCCATCCAGTCTGCCCTTATGCCGCGATTCAGGAACACCAATCGGCTTAAGGTCAGGAATAAAGTCAATACAAAACTCAATGACCTCCTCATTTTGATGGCCCTTGGAGATGCTTCCTTCTGGCCTAGCACGGTTATGAACATATTTCTTTAAGACTCCCATGAACCTCTCAAAGGGGAATATATTGTGTAGAAATACAGGACCCAAAACGTTAATCTCTTCGCATAGGTGAACTAGGACATGCGTCATGATGTTGAAGAAGGATGGTGGGAACACCAACTCGAAACTGACAAGACATTGCACCAAATCATTCTGTAACCTTGGTATTATTTCTGGATTGATTACCTTCTGAGAGATTGCATTAAGAAATGCACATAGCTTCACAATGGCTAATCGAACGTTTTCCGGTAGAAGCCCCCTCAATGCAACCGGAAGCAGTTGCATCATAATCACGTGGCAGTCATGAGACTTTAGGTTCTGGAACTTTTTCTCTGCCATGTTTATTATTCCCTTTATATTCGACGAGAAGCCAGACGGTACCTTAATACTGAGCAGGCATTCAAAGAAGATTTCCTTCTCTTCTTTGGTAAGAGCGTAGCTTGCATGACCCTGATGTATGACGTCTTCTCCGTGCATACGTTGCTAGTCCTCCCGTGCCTCAGGTGTATCTTTTGTCTTCCCATACACGCCCAAGAAGCCAAGCAGGGTCACGCAAAGATTCTTCGTCACGTGCATCACGTCGATTGCGGAGCGGACCTCTAGGTCTTTCCAATATGGCAGGTCCCAAAATATAGATTTCTTCTTCCACATGGGTGCGCGTCCGTCCGCGTCCTTCGGAACAGGTTGTCCGCCAGGACCCTTTCCAAATATCAGCTTCAAATCCTTGACCATATCATGTACATCAGCACCAATACGGTGGCGAGGCTTCGTCCGGTGATTCGCCTCACCTTTGAAATGCTTGCCTTTCTTTCTTACGGGATGCCTGCTCGGAAGAAATCGATGATGTCCTAGGTACACATTCTTCTTACAACTCTTCAAATATATACTGTCGGTATCATCCAAACAGTGCGTGCATCCGCGGTATCCCTTGTTTGTCTGTCCTGAAAGGTTACTGAGAGCAGGCCAATCATTAATGGTCACGAACAGCAACGCCTTTAGGTCAAATTCTTCCCCCATGTGCTCATCCCACGCACGTACACCTGTTCCATTCCACAGTTGTAAGAGTTCTTCAACTAATGGCCATAGGTACACATCAATGTCGTTGCCGGGTTGCTTAGGGCCTTGGATGAGCACTGGCATCATAATGAACTTCCGCTTCATGCACAACCAAGGAGGAAGGTTATACAAACATAGAGTCACAGGCCAGGTGCTATGGTTGCTGCACTGCTCCCCAAAAGCATTAATGCCATCTGTGCTTAGACCAAACCATATGCTCCTTGCGTCATCTGCAAATTCCTTCCCGTCCTTTCTTTCGATTTTTCTTCACTGCGAATCGTCAGCGGGTACTCTCAACTTTTCGTCTTTCTTACGGTCTTCTCTGTGCCATCGCATCGCCTTGGCATGCTCTTTGTTTTGGAACAAACGTTTCAACCGTGGTATTATAGGAGAATACCACATCACCTTGGCAGGAATCTTCTTCCTGGGGCGCTCGCCCTCGACATCACTAGGCTCATCACGGCTGATCTTATAGCGCAATGCACCGCATACCAGGCAAGCGTTCAAATCCTCGTACTCACTGCGGTAGAGGATGCAATCATTAGGGCATGCATGTATCTTCTGCACCTCTAACCCTAGAGGGCAGACAACCTTCTTTGCTTTGTACGTACTCTCGGGCAATTCGTTGTCCTTTGGAAGCATATCCTTTATCATTAACAGCAACTTTCCAAATCCCTTGTCAGATACACCATTCTATGCCTTCCATTGCAGCAATTCCAGTGTGGTGCCCAGCTTTTTCTTGTCACCTACGCAATTCAGGTACAACAATTTTTTGTGATCCTCTAACATGCGCTGCAACTTCTTCTTCTCCAAATCACTTGCGCAGTTTCTTTTTGCATCAGCAATGGCCCGACCTAGATCATCAACGAGCTCATCTGATGCCTCTTCTTCAGCTTCTTCCCGCATTTCCGGCTCAGCTTCTTCCCGCATTACCGGCTCAGCTTCTTCCCCCATTGTTGTATCATCGTATTCAGGGAACCCATGGCCAGGATAGCTGTCGTCATCCTCTTCTTCTTCATTGTCTTCCATCATAACCCCTCTTTCTCCGTGCTTGGTCCAAACATTATAGTGGGGCATGAAACCGGACTCAAACAGGTGGACGTGAATGGTTCTTGACGTAGAGTAATTATGACCATTCTTACAGCCAGCACATGGACAAGGCATAAAACCATCCGCCTGCTTGTTTGCCTCAGCCGCAAGCAGAAAAGTATGCACGCCCTCAACGAACTGGGGAGAGCATCGGTCATCGTACATCCATTGCCGGCTCATCTTCATTACACAACACCGAATAGACCAAATTAATACAAGTTCATACATAAAGTTCATACAACACTTAAATGCAACAAAAAAATAACTCTCTAGCTAAAGCATTTAAATGCAACAACAAATGCGATCAAGATCGCAACTAAGGTAACAATTGATCCAACAACATAATGATACCAAGCCTCACTATCGATGGCATATTTTCTAATCTTTCTAATCTTCAAGCGCATTTTCTCCATCTTGATCTTGTGATCATCGACGACATCGGCAACATGCAACTCCAATTCCATCTTCTCCCCCTCAATTCTTTTCAATTTTTCTTTCAAGTACTCGTTTTCTCTTTCAACTAAATTTAACCTCTCGACAATAGGGTCGGTTGGAATTTCCGGTTCACATACCTCCTAGATAAAAATATCTATGTCAACTTGATGGGCATAATTTGTCATAAACACAAAATGCAACAAATAGTTTTAAAAGAGAATATACCACATCCGAATCATAACAAGGACGAGGGCCGACGGGGACGGATATCAAAACCATGGCACTATGTATAACAAACAACGTACGGGTAAGATAATTATTACATGATTAACTATATATCCAAATCACACAAACATCAATTTTTTATATAAAATTTCATGAACAAGAGGCTCACCACAAGGTGGTGCCGGCGACGGGACGGTGCGGGCGATCGACGGTGGTTACGACGGAGATTTAGAAGGCACTAAGTAAACCACACCTATATATGCAAACTAAGTGTTATTTTTTACCTCAAATTGCATATAAATCAAATACTAGCACATATATATATTTCCTCCCAAATTACTAAACTCACAAATTAATAACTATATAAAGCATTGCAAGAGCTAATCGAGCAATGAGAGATGAAAGGACAAAGTTGCTAACTTTTGTGATCACTTGAATGGATGGGGGCCTTCAAATCTTGACAAATTTTGGGCAAAATGTGTGATGAGCTCGAGGGGAAGAGGAAGAACAGAGAGGAGATAGGAGAGGGGAAAGGGGGAAGAACAGACCGAGCTGGACGAAGGGTTCATATGCAGGAGGACCTATAGTACCAGTTCGTGGCACGAACTGGTACTAAAGGTGCTGGAGGGGGCCCAGACTGACAACATCCTGCCACCACCCTCATTAGTACCGGTTCATGGCACGAACCGGTGCTAAAGGTTAGCCACGAACCGGTACTAACGAGAGCGGCCCGGCTAGCCGTTGGAACCGGCACTAATGTATACATTTGTGCCGGCTCTAATACAAATCGGCACTAATGTGCTTCACGTTTGACCCTTTTTCTACTAGTGAACTCTCCCCGGTGCGTAGTGTACTCGATCGTGTGTTTGTGACCTTCGATTGGGAAGTGCTCTTTACCATGTGTACGTTGGTGGGGGAAACGTGCATTGGGTCGGATCACGTGCCGCTGATCTTGGCCTCTGGGGAGGACCAGATTAAGCGTAGCCCTCGTTTCTAATTTGAAACAGGGTGGTTTGAGGTAGATGGCTTCGACCCCATGCTCATTGCGTGCTGGGAGCGCGCAAGGGCTGCGGTCGGCCGCTCCAGTGGTCCCCTTGACACTTGGATTTCGGCGGCTGGTGCCCTCCGTTGTTTCCTCCGTGGGTGGGGTGCAAACCATGGGAGCAATGTGAAACGTGCTAGGGAAGCTATTATTGCTGAAATAAAAACCCTAGACGTTCAAGCTGACTCAAGACCCTTTTTGGAAGCTGAATGGGCCAATCGATATGATCTTGAAAACCATGTGCTTGCTCTCCTAAGGGAGGAGGAGGAATACTGGCGCCGTAGGGGCGGTGTCAAGTGGATTACCAAGGGCGACGCGAATACGGGATATTTCCACGCCTTTGCCAACGGCCGTAAACGGAAATGCATGATTCTGAGATTGCAATCCGATCAAGGGTGTTGGTTAGTCAGACTGAGATCTCTGCACACATTTATGGTTTCTTCCTCAACCTGCTGGGAATAGCAGAGGAGAAGCCCTTGCAACTTCGTGCTGACTTTTGGGGAGAAAATGCCGAGAATGATTCCTTGGCCCTGTCCTTCTCCATGGAGGAGATTGATGAAGCGGTGGGAGCCATGAAGATAGACACTGCGCCTGGCCCGGATGGCTGGCCGGTCGCTTTCTTTCGCCGCTTCTGGCCCGCGCTTAAAGAGCCTTTTTACAAGATTATTAATGGTTTCGCGTTAGGTATGGTAGACGTTTCGCGCCTCAACTTCCCTGTCTTCAGCCTCATCCCCAAAGTTAAAGGGGCCGACACTATCAAGCAGTACTGTCCGATCACCCTAATTAACGAGCCATTCAAGATCTGCTCTAAGGCTTATGCGACCAGACTTGCCCCGGTTACTCAGCGTGTTATCGACTGTAGTCAGTCCGGTTTCCTCAAAGGTCGCAACATTCTTAAAGGGCCGGTAGTGTTGCAGGAGATTATTCACGAGCTTAAACGCACACGGCAGCCGGCCGTGCTCCTTAAGCTAGACTTTGAGAAAGCCTACGACCGCGTGAACTAGGAGTTCATTCGCAAGGTCCTGATTCGGAAGGGTTTCGAACCAGGCTTTGTTCACCGTATTATGCACTTGCTCTTGGGAGGCCAGACTACTGTGTCTATCAATAGAGAGGTTGGGAACTTCTTCCGCAACAAATGAGGCCTCAGGCAAGGAGATCCCTCTTCGTCTTTGATCTCTAACTTTGTTGCGGAGGCCCTTTCATCCATGGTACACAAGGCTAAGGACACCGGCCACATCCGCGGTGTTGTTACTCACCTTATCCCGGGTGGTCTTACTCACCTTCAATATGCGGACGACACTTTGTTGCTCTTTGAGCCCGACGATCATAGTGTAGCTTCGATCAAGCTCATTCTCCTTGCGTTTGAGATCATCTCAGGCCTTAAGATCAATTTCCTTAAGAGCGAGGTGATTGCCATTGGGATGGACCATCTCCTCGCTGCCCGTATCGCCAACCTGCTTAATTGCAAGCTACGGAGCTTTCAAATTAAGTACTTGGGCCTCCCTATCTCGGATAAACACATTTTTATCCTTGAATAATGGGAACCCTTGTACAACAAGGTGGCGAACCGGGTTAGCCCTTGGCGCGGCCGGTTCCTCTCATCGGCGGCCAGGCTGATCCTGACTAACTCCAGCCTCTCTTCCCTTCCTCTGTTCACAATGGGCATGTTCTTGCTGGCTGATGGGGTTCATGCCAAGCTTGACACTCCCCGGTCCAAGTTCTTTTGGGAAGGAACTGTTGTGAAAAAGAAGTACCACTTGATCAAATGGGCCGCGCTATGCCGCCCAAAGAAGTATGGGGGCCTTGGGATCCTTAACTCCAAACTCATGAATGTCGCGCTCCTCACCAAGTGGATTTGGAAACTTTCCCAAAACGAGCAGGGGCTTTGGGCGGACATCCTCCGCGCCAAATATTTCCCTGATGGGAATTTTCTCACCTCCAAAGCTAAGGGATCTCCTTTCTGGAATGGGATCCAGAAATTTATGCCAGCCTTCACGTTAGGCGCCAAGTTCTGCGTCAATAACGGTTCCTCTATGTGCTTTTGGCTAGATCATTGGTTTGGATCGGAACCCTTGTGGAGGAGCCATTTCGCTGCCTATCAGTTAGCCACTAACGTAGATATTCTTGTGGCCGACGCGCTTAGCTCCAACCCGCCCGCCATCTCCTTCCAAAGATCCCTCCTCGCTAGCAAACGAGCCTGTTGGGACGGGCTTGTTGCTGCTTTGAATGGAGTGGTTCTTCGCCCTGAGGCCGACACAGTCTCTTGTTCCTTCTCGCGCTGCGCGAAGTTTTCTGTCCAATCCCTTTACAACAAGCTGACCGATGGACCGACCCTGGACATAGCTAGGGGGCTATGGAAAGAGTCTATTCCCCTGAAAATCAATATTTTCCTATGGCAAATGTTTCGCGTCCGCTTTCCCTCCTCTAACAACATCACTATTAGGAACGGGCCTTCCGATGGCTCTTGCGCGCTCTGCGGTCAGCACGAAGATGCCAACCACATCTTTTTCAAATGTCAC
Source organism: Triticum dicoccoides (assembly GCF_002162155.2). NCBI lineage: Eukaryota > Viridiplantae > Streptophyta > Magnoliopsida > Poales > Poaceae > Triticum > Triticum dicoccoides. Next base: position 740,889,315 of record NC_041393.1, on the reverse strand, counting down.
CTTGCCCACTTTTCTTGGAGTGCGGTTAGGGAGGCGTTTGATCATAATTGGAACCCGCTTTCATCTTCGGATATTCGTGGAATTCTGGTCGCTCATAGGGGTAGTTTCGGGCGTGTGCTCTGGAGATGCGTGGGTGCTTTGCTGTGGGCCATCTGGACTACACGCAGCAAGATGACTATTGAGCGCAAATTTCCTTCTCATCCTGCTGACATTATTTTCAAATGCCACTTGTTCCTCCAGACATGGACACTGTTGGGGAAACGGCATGATGCAGACCGGATCACGGAGGCAATGGAGCAGATTCATTTGATCCAGATGGGCGCCCGCCACTAGCTGTCGGCAGGATGCTGTCTTTTGGATTGGCCGTATGCGAGCTGCTGCTGCTTATTTTCCTTATTGTGCAGGCTTCGGCCGGTGGCATGTTTAGTACCTTGGCTGCGGCCACTTTTTTGGTTGTTGTTCTGTGTTGAACTTTGTTGGATTCTGCCTGTTCGTGGGCTTTATTAATTTAAAGCCGGATGCCTTCGGCGTCTTCGTTGTAAAAAACATGAAGTAAATCCATTTGCTATTGATTATGGCCTGGTATATACTTTTCCGTCTACCGTATCTTTTGAAGACATATAATTGTCGAGACATGCTTACTGCTTGGGTATAGGTTTGCAGCTAGCTTGATTAAGGCTGAGAGACAATACATAGCCTTGGTAGCTACTAGACCTTGAAGATCATCTCAGGTTTACGTCGCATTGTGTGAAATAAACAAATACTTGACTCTGTCATTAAGGCAGCACACCATATCTATGCAATCCCTTGCTAATTCATTTTAGTTGTTCAATACCTGAAGCATATGTTGATTACTTGTGGTAATCCATGTACACAGTAACATTTGAGCAATGTGCAGTATCGTTTCAACTTCATTAATGCTTCATCCAACAATGCTTTTAAATATAAGCATGGGACTTCGAAGTAGGCACTAATTAGGGGTTCATTTCACAGCCACTCCTGTTTATAAGTACTCCGTAAACTAATATAAAAGCATTTAGATTACTACTTTAGTGATCTAAATGCTCTTATATTAGTTTACAGAAGGAGTAGTATTTTATTGTGTTGTGTTTTGTAATATAGAATTTTATTAGAGAAGGCTTATCATCCTTTTGTTTCCATTTGAATTTACTTTTCTCTTGTGGTCAAAGATGACCGGATATTTTTGCACGACCTACACATTCACGCTATAAAACATGGATGTGATGGTTGCCACCATCACGTGCTCACACAATAATGTTAGTTGTGTAATCCTTCTACTGTTTAACTTTCGCCGTTATGTTCTGAATCTCCTCTCCTGTTAAATACTCCCTCCGTTCCTAAATATAAGTCTTTTTAGATATTCCACTGTAAACTACTCCCTCCGTCCGCAAATACTTGTCATCAAAATGAATAAAAAGAGATGTATCTAGAACTAATATACGTCTAGATACATCCCTTTTTATTCATTTTGATGACAAGTATTTCTGGACGGAGGGAGTATATATTTTAGAGTGTACACTCACTCATTTTACTCCGTATGTAGTTCATAGTGAAATCTCTAAAAATACTTATATTTAGGAAACGGAGGGAGTATTTTATGTCATTCCATCCTCTAATTGTCCTAAGTTCTGTGTGGCATCAAATGTGTTTGCCTATGTTCATGATTCTGTACGAGTGATTAAAATATTTTCTTTCTCCGTGCGTAGGTATCCAGAGTATTGATGCTGCCAATCAATCATTTGCGTCAAGCTTACCAAAGGTACAAATTCCAGTGCAGTTGGCACAATATTCTAATGGACAAACTGACAAAGTGACTAGATGTATTGTGTTTTTGCTACATTTATTTTGGACGTGTTCCTTGCCCACTACCGGTGATTTGTCCACTATATTTATTTAGCAAATGTGTTCCACTTATTATTATTTTTTTTTAAAAAGAGGATGACCCTCGGCCTCTGCATCTGGGCGATGCATACGGCCACTTTATTAATTATTCTCACAAGACCTTACAAAGTAATACCACAGTAAGACTAAAGCCGCCGTCTAAGCAACAAACTGTCGCTACACCTCTCCAGTTGATGAAGGGGCGCAGATAGCCTGGGCCTAATACCAAACAGACAGCACAGCCAAACCTAACATCGAAGACCTGAGGACCCATCTAGGACGCCTGCCGGGCATGCATCTCGCTGGTCCGGCGTGCTCTCAGAGGCCGCCGCCACCAACTGCCACCGCTCCATCTTCAGAACTGTACCGATGCATCAACCTTGGTCGGTCTAGATATCGTCGACGCCACCACGGCGCCCAACGGCACCTCCTCCCTGCGCGCAAACAGCTGTGCACATCACGGTCGCCACTGATACACCTCAACACCATGCTGCCAAGTACCACCAGCCGACACAGCTTGAAATCTTTGAAAGATCTGTCGTGCGTAGCACCTGCCGACCAGGCATGACAAAGCGTAGCACCTGTCGGTCAGGCATGACTTGACATTTCCACCGAAGCACCGTGCAAGACGAAGCCGCTCCACCTCCTGCCTCCGACTTCCAGCGCTGCTCCACAAACGATACTCCCAAGAGAGAAAGGACACCGCAGTCCCGCCATCATCCGATCTGGAACACCAGATCCTAGGATTTCCCCGAGAGCAGCACGAGTGGGTCGACAGTAGTTACACGACAATGCCTCCATCAAGGTAACGGCGTAGAACGCCGCCATCGCCTACCAACGACTCGGTTTTTACCGGTAACCATGTCTCTGCCCGGCCATCTTTGACGACGAAGATGACCACCACCATGGGCCAATGAGACGACGCGAGATGAAGTAGGGCGCTGCCAGCGTGCGTCCTGGCAAGCACCATCGACGCTAGGCCCGTCCCAGACCACGCCTCATGGCTGAGAGCAACAGCAAGCGCTCCCACGACGAGGACGCAGACTGGAAGCCCAGATCCGACCCACCCGCGCGCCGCCATGTGGCCACCACCAAGCGTCGTTCAGGGGCAGCCCCGCCGCCGTGAGGGACGCCGCCTCACGGGCAGCAGGCGCCAGCCCCCGCCGCCACCTTCCCTGGGGACCACGTGGGCTTCACCGGTGTCCCCTCCAGCGGTTGTGAAGCAGGGGAGGAGCGGGGAGGGGCGGCTGGCGGCGCGGTTAGGGTTAGGGGCGGGGAGGCGAGGGGGAGGAGCGGGGAGGCCCGCAGCAGGTGTTCCACTTATTAGCGCAGCTGAATATATGGATGTTTGCCTGCTGTATATATTGGTGCAATTTTAGTGTTATAATTATTTCTAGAAGCTATTACTTGCCTGATGCTGCAATAATCCATCGCAGTGCCTGATCAGGATAGACTTTTTTAGGGAATGTCATTGTTTATTGATCAAGGATAATCAAGAGTGAGTGCCTCACGGTCACCCAAATTAATTTAGCCGTTGGATATACTAGATTAGTCTATAATAGCCATCCAATCTACACGTTGAGAGCAGATGCACCAAGCGATGTGGTAGCTGACGCATGCATGCAGAAACTGATGCTTACAGCATCTCTAGTAGACCCTGCATCTCGCTGACCCGCATTTCACGCTTGCAGTTTGCGGAAAAACTGTTTTGTAGTGCGCAACGCAAAGCGGAAGAGGCAGACCCCGCAAAGCTGACCCGCATCATGTTTTACTGATCGGCTTTGCGGAGTCTGCTTCTGCCACCATCCTCCCCCCGACCCCCAAAATGTAAATTTGCACCTCAATTTGCATTTCTTTGCATTTTCAACCACACTGAATACATAAGACATCACCAAATCTTTGCTAGAAAAGCAAGACCAAAGAAAACAAGAACCACAAGTGTGCATTTTAGAACATTTCCAACTTCCATAACAGCTCCCACTAGTTGAAGCAATATCTTCTCCATGCACTCATTGTTGATTTGCAGATTCTTGATCTTGCATTCTTCATTCTTCATCTTTGGTTCTAAGAAAGAAGTAGACGTTGCTTCCCCTCTAGTTGCACATGCATGCGTTTCATTGCCTTCGATTGCACTAAGGAGTGCATGAACGTCTATCAGTTTTCTTTCTATCACTAAATCAATGTATTCGCCTTCACAAAACCAAAATGAGCATCCATCTTCCTACATGCATGATGATGTTCGAAATGAGCAAACATAATGAGCTATTGAAATGAGCCGAATGAAAAACAATACGTACCCCATCGTTTTCACATTTGAAGAACACCCATCCGGGGTGTTTCGGCGTGCCCGAAGTCAGCCGTAGCACTGTCCGCGGGCAGTAATCACACTGTATGAGCGGCATTGGCGAGCCACAAAGCATTTGCGCGAGGGCTGAGCCCGACGGACGGACGGCAGAATCCATCCCGGCAAACCGTCGGCGCCGGCGAGCGGAGATGCACCTTTGTCGGGGCCGTGCGAGGTGCTCCCCGACCATTCCATAGCTTGGCGCAGCCGGCGGAGGCCCGGAAAGGCCAAATCCGGCCGCCCGCAATGAAGCGCCGCAGATCCACAAGGTCCCGGCCCGCCCACGTAGGAGGAGGGGGAGGGCGGCGGAGGGCAACCTCGTGCATGTGGAGGCTTTTCGGCATGCTACCGCCGGCAACTTCCAACGGAATATGGGCGGCGGCGAGGCGAGGGGGAGAGGGGAGGTGGTTGGTGGGGAAAAGCGCGGGCTGAAATGTCCCCCCTACGAGCTATATGCAGGGCACCGACGGGC
>NC_041393.1:740841314-740884291 GCF_002162155.2 Triticum dicoccoides | reverse complement strand
GTCGAGTTTTAGCCGCGCCTCTCAAAAAATTTTGCGGGCCGGCCGCGTTTGCACGATATGTTCGGGCGGGATTTTCACCGCCGGCCCGCATTTTGGCGGTTATTTTGCGGGTCGAGGCCTTTTGCGGGGTCTGCTAGAGTTGCTCTTAAATTACTGAAAAGTCTCTTGACACATGCATGTAGCTCACACTACGGTGGTTCATGAAAGAAAATTGATGCATGTACATTTTGTTTCATTTTGCTCCATTTCGGACTTACACAAAGACATACCTTTATTTATTTTTAAAAATATTGGTAAACAAATTATTTTGCTAAAGGAGAAACCATAAAGATGCTAGCTAGGTTGAGTACTACAAATTTCCGCTGCACGGGGAATTCATCTAGTATACATAAGAAAGTGTCAACGATTTGCCAAATGTCTATAATGCTTACTCAAACGGGGCTCCTTCAGCATATGGAGGGCATGTCCTCATGGTGCGTGTCAGACAAACCAAAGCCAGAACCTCCACATCTGTTAGATAGAACAAAGACAATTAGGACAGGAGAACCTGAGGAGAAATCAAAAAACACTAGGGTCAGTAAGCATGGGACTGTCATAAGACTTGGAATATGCAAATAAGCTGGGACATCTTGTCTAAAAGGAAATCCTTCTGGCACAATTGTACCAATGTAGCATCATGTCAGTTGTCTCAACCACCAATAAGAGTACCTAGTTCAGCCTCTGTGAGAGAACCTAGTTCTACCCCAACAAGAGCACCTTCTTCAGCCCAAATTATTTTAAAACATTTTCCTTGTCAGCATGTTATTCCTGTCTTGTTTTTTTAATATAACTTATTAGCATTTGTGCACAACTTAACCTTCACAGAAAGCTCCGTGGGTAAGAGAAAGCGCAGCACAAGAAGTAGGTCCAACTCCTAAGAATGTGAATATCGGAGAAACTTCAAGCAATACCAACGAAAATAACATCAGTTGATGGAGTAATACAGTTTCCAGCATCCTTCACTAATAACATCATCTCAATTTGCATGTCCTCTTCCCTTAGCCAATTCTTCATTACTAGAATTCTTGTCCAAGAACTCTTCGTTGTGAGACAGAAGAAGGAGATTGGGATTCAACACAACCCATAGGGCGGCCGGGGGAGTATTTATATATGCAGCCTCTAGGGCATGGCACGGCCGAGATTACATAGGTTGTTACAAGAGATAAGGAGATAACTACATATATTAACAGCCTCCTAATCTATAACAACATTATGTTTAACATCCCCCCTCAATCTAAACTTCCCTCAAGAAGGTTCATATTGTATCTATTTGAGACAAACATCGTCTCAGCCAATGGCTTTGTGAATATATCAGCAACTTGCTCTTTAGAAGAGATGAACCCAACATCCAATGCCTTGGCTGCAACTCTCTCTCTCAAACAAAGTGAAAGTCTACTTCTATGTGCTTAGTCCTGGCATGAAATACTGGATTAGCAGATAGATAAGTAGCTCCCAAGTTATCACAGCACAACACAGGTGGTCTTGCCATGAAAACACCAAGTTCACCAAGGATTGACTGGATCCAGATTATGTAAGCTTTTGCAAGTGCTTTATACTCAGACTCTGTGCTTGAGCGAGAAACCATGGCTTGTTTCCTCGAACTGCAGGACACAAGATTAGGACCAGGAAATACAGCAAAACCACCAGTAGACCTCCGATCATCACTGCACCCTTCCCAATCTGCATCAGAAAAACAGCTTAACAACATTGAAGGGGATTTCCTTATAGAGAGGCCCATGCTTCGAGTATACTTTATGTATCTCAAAATCCGTTTAGCTGCAGAGAGATGTGTAATTGTAGGTGCATGAAGAAACTGGCAAACACGGTTTACTGCAAAGGATATATCTGGCCTGGTAAGTGTTAGATATTGAAGAGCACCAACCAGACTACAATACTTGGTGCTATCATCTTGAGACAATGGCGACCCACTTTCCTTGGTGAGCTTCTCGGCCGAAGACATGGGTGTGGTGGAGATATTGCAATTCTCCATATTTGCTCGATGAAGAATGTCACCAATATACTTCTGTTCAGAAAGTACAATCCCCCCTGGCGACGATCTCACCTCAAATCCAAGGAAATAATGCAAAGGACCGAGATCTTTGATGGCAAAAGAGGCCTGAAGATCATCCAGCAACTTGGTGGTAGCAGTAGGAAACGAGCTGGCCACAATGATATCATCCACATACACAAGCATAAACATGGTGACGCGAGCATGATGAAAGACAAACAAGGAGGTGTCAGCCTTAGATGCCACAAAACCAAGTTGAAGAAGCCGAGTACTGAGCCTGGAATACCACGCTCGAGGAGCTAGTTTAAGACCATAGATTGCTTTGCTGAGCTTGCAAAGATGTCGTGGAGCCCTGGGATCCACAAAACCAGGGGGCTGTCGCATGTACACCTCTTCTTGAAGAACGCCATGAAGAAAGGCGTTTTGGACATCCAGCTGACGCAAGCACCACCCACGAGAGACTGCAATGGAGAGAACCAAGCGAACAGTGACCAGTTTGACGACGGGACTGAACGTATCATCATAGTCCAAGACATATCATTGTTTGAACCCCTTGGCAACGAGTCGTGCCTTATGACGATCAACTGTTCCATCCTCCTTGTGCTTGAATGTGAAAACCCATTTGCAGTCGATCACGTTGACATTAGATGGTGGTGGAACCAAAGACCAGGTGCCATTGTGATGAAGGGCCGCAAGCTCGAGTTGCATGGCCGCACGCCACGCGAGAGAATGTAAAGCTTCACGATGATCAGTAGGTTCTTACGACGCGAGAAACGCACGTCGAGACGGGTCATACGTGACCGTGCCATTAGTGTGTTGCATGGCCTTGCGTGTGTTGTCACGTAGGCGAGTCATCATGGTGTGGCCGGGTGGAGCATCGGATCCACGCGAAGCAGAAGATCCAGGCGAGAGATCCTCCTGGGATCCCATACCAGCGGCAGGGCGAGCGGGACCGAGATCCGCATGGGATCCCGAGTCGGTAGCTGGCGGGGTGGCAGGAACTGCAGCAGCGGCCCACCCTGAATCCACGTGTGGCTCGGCTCGAGGCATGTCAGGCTGGGGGAAAGCCGGCCCAGGTGTGGACCCCGCCACTGGCGCGGGTGGAGGGGAGGTCGGCCCGTCAGCGGCCGCCACGCGGCCCACTATGGAGGCCGCTGCACCGCCGCTGCCTAACACTGGGGAATACGCGCCGCTGTCCGCCGACAGCGCGGGATCCAAGACCGGATCAGCCTCGAACCGGTCACCAGGATCCTCCTGGGATCCCGTGGTGGTTTTGCCTGGGATTTTCTGCGCCATGGAAGATCCTGCATCCAAGTCAGCACGCAAACCAGGTGTACAATAGTTCATGTGGTCATGCGGAAATAACAATATGGCATGTTCAACTACCCTGGGTTGTATGGGGGAGGGAAGAGGACTAGCGAATGGAAAAACCTTTTCGTCAAACGTGACATCGCGAGAGATGTACACTCGGGCAGTGGGTAAGTATAAGCACTTGTAGCCCTTGTGACGAATGCTGTACCCGACAAAGACACATTGTTGAGATCGAAAAGCAAGTTTGTGTGTGTTGTAGGGGCGCAAGTTGGGCCAACAAGCACAACCAAACATTCGAAGAGATGTTTAGTCGGGTTTGGTGTTAAACAATTTTTGCATAGGACTTGTGTTGCCAATGACACGACTAGGAAGTCGATTTATGAGGTAGCAAGCTGAAAGATATGCCTCATCCCAAAAATGATGGGGCATAGACGCATGTGATAACAGAGATAACCCCGTGTCAACAATGTGACGGTGTTTCCTTTCGGCAGAACCGTTCTGTTGATGTGTGTGTGAACAGGAAACGTGATGCATAATACCAAGTTGACGAAAAAAATGTGTTGTTGAGTTTTTCGTACTCACCACCCCAGTCAGACTGAACACATACAATTTTACGAGCCAAGAGCGTTCAACGTGAGCAAGAAAGTCACGAAAGACATCAAACACATCACATTTCCGTTTGAGAAGATAAATCCAAACAAACTTACTATAATCATCAACGAATGAGACATAGTACTGGAACCCACCAGAAGAGGTTTTGGCAGGTCCCTACACATCCGAAAAAATAATTACTAAGGGAAAAGAAGAAACACTTGATGATCTAGGGAAAGGTAGTTGGTGTGTTTTTCCTTGCTGACAAGCATTACACTCTTAAAAGAGTCAAGTCCGCAGGGTTCCCTAAATTCCCCAGGAATCAAGTGGGACCGGGAGATCGTTGTTCATTTGGTGGTTGGCCCTCCCCCTAATAAGTACCTACCAAGAATTGGACCAATTAGTTCAAGCGGTACCGAATCACAAAGAACAGTTGAACATGGGTCAAAGACCGACTAGATGAAGCTAGCTTATTTGAAGATAAAATGTGCTGAACAACTTGCGTGGAGGGATGGCCAAGTCTTGCATGCCAATCTTCAGCAGATAACCTAACCGAAGACAAAGCACGAGGAGGTGATGGCCTAATGGGATAGAGCCCATTCTCACATCTGCCTTTAAGTAGAACCCTCTTGGTGATCAAATCCTTCATAAGAAAATGAGTAGGGTAATACTTTAGATAAGCATGATTATCAACGGCAAGATGATTAACGGAAAGAAGATTTTTGTCAGCATTAGGGACATGCAAGATATTGCGAAGTTTCAGATTTGCAGAGGGAGTAGGAAGAATTGCATGACCACGATGAGCTATGTGCAAACCTGAACCGCCAGCTGTGTGGATGTGATCCCTCCCTGGATACTTATCCCGGATCGTGAGGCGATCGAGGTCGCCTCTGATGTGGTTGGTGGCGCCGGTGTCAGCGAACCAGGCGGGATCTCCTAAGATGGAAGGAGGAGATGCGGCAGCGAGACCAGCCATCTTGGATTGTTGGGGTTGGAAGGCGTGGTTGTAGCGCTGGCCGCACTCCCAGGCATAGTGCCCAGGATAGCGACAGAGGTGGCACTGGACGCGGCTGTCACCGCAATCGTCGTAGTCGCCGCGGTCACCACCTCGGTTGCCGGCGAAGTTGCCTTGCTGGCGTGCACCACCACCGCCACGGTTCCCGCGATCACCTCCACGAGAGTTGTTGTAGCCACCGCGGTCACCGCCGTTGCCGCGACACTTGCTGCGGTAGTTGCCCTTGCCCCAGTTGGGAGGGTTGTTGTTGGTGTTTCCATTGGAGTCCTGAGCGACGAAGTGGACGGAGGAGTCGTTGGGATGAAGACGAGTGGCGTTGTACTCACGACGGCGTTCGAAGGCGATGGCGTGGGAGTAAAACTCCCCAAGGGACATGCCATCAAGGCGAGTCGTGGCAGTAGTGATGAGTGGCTCGTAGTCGGTGTCGAGACCGGTGATGACGGCGGCGATGATGTCCTCATCACGCATGGTGCGGCCGACGGCAGCAAGCTGGTCGGCGTTGGCGCGGGTCTTGGCGAATTAGTCCGCCATGGAGAGGTTGCCCTTCCGGAAGACCGCCATGTCCAGCTTGATCTGGACGATGTTGGCACGGTAGTGGATGTTGTACATCTCCTCGATATGCGCCCAGATGGCGCAAGAAGTTTCAAACCGATGCACCTGCTGCAGCACTTCATCGGAGAGAGAGGCGAGGAGGTAGTTGAGAACAATCTAGTCCTGACGGTACCAGTTGGCATACGCAGGGTTTGGAGCGCCCTCACCCTTGTCATTGGGTTCCAGGAGCTTGGCAGGGGCTGGGAGGGTGCCGTCGACGTAGCCCGTAGCTCTGGCAATGCGTAGAGGAGGAAGAACCTGAGCTCGCTGTCGGTGTCAAAACCGGCGGATCTCGGGTAGGGGGTCCTGAACTGTGCGTCTAAGGCTAATGGTAACAGGAGACTGGGGACACGATGTTTACCCAGGTTCGGGCCCTCTCGATGGAGGTAATACCCTACTTCCTGCTTGATTGATCTTGATGATATGAGTATTACAAGAGTTGATCTACCACGAGATCAAAGAGGCTAAACCCTAGAAGCTAGCCTATGGTATGATTGTTGATGATGATCGTGATCAGTCCTACGGACTAAACCCTCTGGTTTATATAGACACCGGAGGGGGCTAGGGTTACATAAAGTCGGTTTACAGAGAAGGTGATCTACATCCGAATCGCCAAGCTTGCCTTCCACGCCAAGGAGAGTCCCATCCTGACATGGGACGAAGTCTTCCATCTTGTATCTTCATAGTCCAACAGTCCGGCCAAAGTATATAGTCCGGCAGTCCGGATACCCCCTTATCCAGGACTCCCTCAGTAGCCCCTGAACCAGGCTTCAATGACGATGAGCCCGGCGCGTAGATTGTCTTCGGCATTGCGAGGCGGGTTCCATCTCCAAGTACTCCAAGATAACTTCCAAACACAAGGACCGTGTCCGGCTCTGCAAGATAACATTCTATATACCACCATAGAGAGAATAATAATAATCCACGAGTCTAATCCGCTGACAATTCTTCAAAAAGTGACATCACGCCATGGTTAGGTGTTTATTCGAACCGTTTTCTACAATATGCTTCTGCACACATCGCGAGGCGGTTTCTTTGGCAGGTCTTGTCAAAGCAAAGATCGTGTCCCCTTATCGCAGGATCTCCATCAATGCGGGTATGGGTAACCCAACCAGCGCCAGTAAGTGAGGCGCCTGGAAAAATAAGATATTTCGAGAGGCAAGTGGGGAGGCGCAAATTCGCATCGCCTTTATAAAGGGGGCAGAAATCTCCCATCTTCACCCACGCCTTCTTCTTCCTTCGCTCATCCGTTCTCGCACCCTCGAGCTCCAGCGCTCAAGTTCTTACCTTCTCCTTAGGACCGCATCATGTCCAGAGCGGGAGGCAAGTGGATGGCCTCCTCTGTCACAGAGGAGAACATAAGCAAGCTTCGGGAAGCCGGATACCTGGCCGCTAATATCGCGCACAGGCTTCAACCGGAGGGACAGATTACCCCCACGCCGAAGTCTCGGGAGCGATTGGTATTTCTCCTTCATTTCGTCCGTGGACTAGGGTTTCCACTCCACCCTTTCGTCTGCGGGCTCATGTACTACTACGGGCTAGATTTTCACGATCTGGCCCCTAATTTCGTCCTCAACATCTTGGCGTTCATCGTCGTGTGCGAGGCCTTCCTCCGCATCAAACCTCACTTCTGCCTGTGGCTGAAAATCTTCTGCGTGAAGCCGAAGATCGTGAGCGGCCAACAGGCGGAGTGCGGAGGCGCCATGGTGGGCAAAATGCCTGATGTTAAATGGCTCGAGGGCTCCTTCGCGGAGTCCATAAAGGGGTGGAAATCAGGGTGGTTCTACATCACCGAGCCGCGCAATGCCAACTGGGTGGCGGCCCCCAAGTTCAGATCCGGAATCCCCACGTGGCTCACCTCCTGGGAGAAGAAGGGCCTGGCCTGGGGCGAGCCCACGGAGCTGACCGGACTCGAGACGTGCCTCAGAAATATGAGGGAAAAGAAGATCAAGCTTGTCAACATGGTCCAGGTCATGCTCATACACCGGATTCTCCCGTGTCAAAGACGAGCATTTGATATGTGGGAGTTCAACCCGGCCGAACACCAGATGCTACTAGAGCTCTTCGGTACAACGCATAAAGAAATCTGGAAGGTTTTGTCTTCGGTACAGGAGCTCGGTCAGAAGTTAGGCTCCCTGGAGCATGACTACAAGACGCAAGCGTCTGAGCTTGAAAAGGCCCTCCAGAGCATGGCTGACGCTAAGGCCGAAGCCCAAAAGGCCCTCCAGGAAATCCAGGCAGCCAAAAAGTTAATGGGGGGGTAAGGCATTCTTTATGCAAAGCAAGCATGTGGAGGAATCATTTCTTTTACTTACACGAATCCGGAGTTCTCCAGGGGCATTCGCAGATCTACCACGCAGCGTTTCGGACGCTGCGGAGTTCTATCGCGCTGAAGAGGGGAGCTCTACGGAGAAGCTGTTCTGGTCCCAATATGCTGGGACCGAACACCCGATGCCTCTGAGTGACCAACTAAAGCAGTTGGTCGAACTCCACAATGCGGCCGAACAGGCCATGGAGGGCCTCATAGTCCGGATGTGGCCTGGGGAGCCCCTGCCCGACAGCTACTTTGGCCTGGTGAAGCGGATGGTGCATGCCTGCCCACGGCTAGAAGTTATCAAGCAGTCCGCATGTATTGAGGGTGCCCGACGGGCCTTTGTCCGCGCGAAGGTGCATTGGGGCAAGCTGACGCTGAGAAGCTCGTGAAGGATGGACCCCCAGAGGGCAAGGAGCATCGCTGCCCCGAGAAATATTGTGATGGCGTTATGAAAGGCGCTCGTCTTGTGGCGAATGAATGTCCTAAGAACATAATTTTTGAGTGAATGTACTCATGTCGTCCGTGTAATATTAGAACGGGTTTATTTGTGCTATGCAACACTTTGTTGGATTTAAAATCTTACCTTCTCTAAGGTCGTTTATAAAAATCTTGAAAGTAGGCCAGTCGTCGGCTTCCGCCCCCTTGTAACTAGTACTGGGGTGTTCGTGGAAACCCAAACACTCTTTATCCAAAGTTTTGGTTCTTTAAGGAGGTATTTGGCGCAACGAACCAGGCAATCGGATTACTCGGCTTTATAACTCTCACTTGACCATAGAAGTCTACAATTTTAAATTTCGGCAAAGCCCCAAGTATTCGGAAGGCCGAACTGGGGCGCTATGCACGCCTAAATCGGACCAAGCCGATTCCTCGCCATAAGCGGAAAAAATCTTTAGGGATTTTGATACCTCGCGAACAGCGACCAGCTCTCGCCACATCATGACGGTCAATTTTCAGCTTTCTCTACTGAGGTGCTCGTCCGGAAGAACCGGGACACATCGCAGTAGTTCTCCGTGCGCTAGCTTAGCCGATATAACGGAACGTAAGGTACGAAAACAAGGGAGCCGGGCTAACCCAACTATTGACCCAAGACATGATTCGGAGCTGATGGATATAATGCTATAAGTTCGGGGTGCCGCACTGTTGAAAGTGTTCGGACTTTCCTTGCCATAGTATGGGGCTCGATAAGAAGCCCCTGGCAAAAATGACCGTACCAAAACGTACGGATGCAGTATTGAATAAATATTCAACAGAAAATATGAGGTAGTGATAAGAAGCTGACGCTCCGTATTACTTCCCATTTATTTGGACAATACGTCAAGACGTAAGTGTACAATTGATGCATTAAGCAGAAATAAATAGGACTGTTTGACGTGTCCTATCCAAGGGTAGGCTACATGCGGGTATGCAAGAACAGGTATAACGATCATTGAAGAAGACCACCTTGGTATTCCCTTGCATGCAAACAGCCTCTTGCCTCCTTGGTGCCTCCTCCATGATGAGTCCGGTCATCCGATCTCTTCTGGCGGAGCTGCCCGAAAGTAGGGTCCCGAAAAAAAGAAAAAGGTATGCGGGCCTCCTGGCGGCCGAACCGCACTCCGGCCGCATTGTCATTTCGCCTCCACCTATGCCCATGGTATTTTGAGCGCGTAATTGTGCATGCATGGTACAGACGCCGCTTGACTAGAGCTGGGGTGGAGGCCGAATTGCTAATCGAGCTCCAGGCGTGCCTGGCTGTCATATTGCGGGGTACTCCGAACTCGCTTGACGGTGTTCGGAGATGTCATTGCCGGATTGGCTGTTTGTCGGAGGAGCCTGCTTTGTACTTCTGCCGCGAGGGACGTAGTATGTTCTTCCGTACGGAGGGAGCGGTCTGTATTTCCATTAACCGTTATGACCCCGCGAGGTCCTGAAATCTTGAGCTTGAGGTATGCATAGTGATGTACCATGTTGAAACGAGCGAACACGGTTCGTCCAAGTAGTGCGTGGTAGCCACTACGGAAAGGGACGATATCGAAGATTAACTCCTCGCTTCGGATGTTATCCGGAGATCTGAAGACCACTTCCAGTGTTATTGATCCCGTGCAGCGGGCCTCTACCCCTGGAATTACACCTTTAAAGGTGGTTTTGGTGGGTTTGATCCGTGACGGATTGATGCCCATCTTGCGCACTGTATCCTGATAAAGCAGGTTCAGGCTGCTGCCACCGTCCATGAGGACTCGTGTGAGGTGGAATCCTTCTATGATTGGGTCAAGGACCAATGCGGCTGAGCCGGCATGGCGGATGCTGGTGGGATGGTCCCTACGATCAAAGGTGATCGGGCAGGATGACCATGGGTTGAATTTCGGAGCGAAGGCTCCATCGCATAGACGTCCCTGAGTGCATGCTTTCGCTCCCGTTTGGGGATGTGGGTGGCATAGATCATGTTCACCGTTTTTACTTGCGGGGGAGGGGAATTTCTTCTGCCCTCTAGTGTTCGGACGCCGGGGTTCCTCGTCATCGTCGCTATGCAGCCCCTTGTCCTTGTTCTCGGTGTATATCTTGCCGGTCTGTTTGAACAACCAGCAATCTCTGTTAGTGTGATTGGCTGGTTTATCGGGGGTACCATGAATCTGGCACGAGCGATCGAGTATGCGGTCCAGACTGGACGATCCCAGATTGTTTCTCTTGAACGGCTTCTTCCACTGACCGGATATGGAGTTACTGAATCCTGCGTTGACTGTTGTATCCTCTGTATTGTCGCCATTATTTCGGCCCTTGTGTTTGTTGCGTCGTGGCTTTCCGTTACTGTCAGGGATGTCTGAAGTACCTGGGTTTCCAGGCGCAATGTTGTTGCGAGCGAGCCAACTGTCCTCACCTGCGCAAAAGCGGGTCATTAGTGTCGTGAGGGCTGCCATGGTCTTCGGTTTTTCTTGGCCGAGGTGTCGGGCAAGCCACTCGCCGCGGATATTATGCTTAAAGGCCGCCAGGGCCTCAGCGTCCAGATAATCGACAATTTGGTTCTTTTTAGTGAGAAACCGAGTCCAGAATTTTCTGGCTGACTCTCCGAGCTGTTCGGTAATGTGACATAAGTCATCAGCATCTGGTGGTCGCACATAGGT
Source organism: Triticum dicoccoides (assembly GCF_002162155.2). NCBI lineage: Eukaryota > Viridiplantae > Streptophyta > Magnoliopsida > Poales > Poaceae > Triticum > Triticum dicoccoides. The sequence continues at coordinate 740,873,324 of NC_041393.1, read as the reverse complement.
GCCCTGGAAGTTATCGAGGAATGCGTCCTCAAGAGTTTCCCAATTGTCAATGGAGTTTGCTGGCAGGCTATTCAGCCAGTGTCTAGCTGGCCCTTTAAGCTTTAGTGGGAGATACTTGATGGCATGTAGGTGATCACCGCGGGCCATGTGAATGTGGAGAAGAAAATCCTCGATCCACACCGCGGGGTCTGTTGTGCCATCGTATGACTCAATGTTGACGGGTTTAAACCCTTCTGAGAATTCATGTTCCATTACTTCGTCAGTGAAGCAGAGGGGGTGTGCGGCGCCTCTGTGTCGGGCTATGTTGCGGCGTATTCCGATTGGGTCTGGTCGGTAATGTCCAGCCTGGCCGGATTTATTAGCATTGTATCCGGCATGACGATCGGTGTCATGAGCTGTGGCGCGCCCCCGTGATCCGTAGATCGATCTTGGTTATCCTGCGTTGTTTTCCAATATGTCTCGCAGGTCCTGCATATTCCCTCGGGCCATGGTGAACCGGCGTGGGGGTGCGGGCTGGTGTCCGGCCTGATAGCCTATTTTATTCCGGCCACGAGGTGGCCGGTTAGCCTCATCTTGTGCTGGAAGTTCCGGCTCTTCGTTCTCTTCTTCCAACAGTTTATGATTTGGGCATCCCCTGCTCGGGGGCTCGAGTCCGTATTCCTCGGTCGCCAGGACTTCGGTCCATCTGTCTGCGAGCAGGTCTTGGTCAGCTTGGAGCTGCTGCTACTTCTTCTTCAGGCTTCGTGCAGTGGCTATAAGCCTGCGCTTGAAGCGCTCCTGCTCTATGAGATCTTCTGGTACGCCGAATTCGTCGTCACCGAGGCTCACCTCGTCTTCGGATGGAGGCATATAGTTACCTTCCTCAGTATTCGTCCGTCGCCTGTTCATCTGGGCTAGCCAGCCCGTGTTCCTGTTCAGCTTGCTCGAAGTTGGGTTGATCAGGATCGTATGCCTCTTCGGCACCATCTGGCTTTTCTTCCCCAGTGCCGGTATTGTTGTGGCGAGGCTTGGAGCGGCGCCGATGACGCCCGTGTTTTGCTTTCTTCCCCGAGGGGTTATCTTCCGTTGCCTCATCGTTGTTGGTTTCCTTGGGAGTATCCACCATGTATATGTCATATGAAGAGGTGGCAGTCCAGCGCCCTGTGGGCGGTGGTTCCTGTTCTTCTACTGCATCGTCGTCTATACTGTCGATGTCTTCGGAGTCGAATTTAAGCACGTCGGTCAAGTCATCGCCCGTGGCTATTAAGTGGGTGGTGGGTGGGCAGTGAATTTTTTCGTCGTCAGCTTCCCACTCGAGCCGGACATAGTTCGGCCAAGAGTCTCCTGACAGGGAGAGAGACCTTAAAGAATCTAGCACGTCTCCGAAGGATGAGTGCTGAAAAATATCCGCGGCGATGAACTCCATGACTAGAGCCCAGTTAGATTCAATGGGCACGGATGCGCGTGGCCCGAAACACACGGCGGGAGGTGAGTCCGGGGGTCCGGAGACACAGATCCCCTCAGGAGAGGAGTCTGTGTTCGGCTCCGACGCCGAGGAGTGTGCGGCCTCCGGGGCGGGATCCATCCACCGGTCCTTGGAAGGCACGACCCACTCTGGAACGAAGTCCGGAGTGGTAGCAGGTGCAATGTTCCGAATACTGTCCAACTGCAGATCTAGGTCGTGCCCGAATCCGTCGAAGATCAAGTCTCCGCGGATGTCGGCGGTGTAGTTTAGGTTTCCAAAGCTGACCTGATGGCCGGGGGCGTAGGTATCGATCTGCTCCAGATAGCCAAGCGAATTGGCCCACAGTGCGAAGCCGCCGAACACGAAGATTTGTCCGGGGAGAAAAGTCTTACCCAGGACAGCATGCAGGATGGAGGAGCCATCTAGCATTGCAGCGACTACACAGAGGAACTCTCAATGAAAGCACCAATGTCGGTGTCAAAACCGGCGGATCTCGGGTAGGGGGTCCCGAACTATGCGTCTAAGGCTAATGGTAACAGGAGACTAGGGACACGATGTTTACCCAGGTTCCGGCCCTCTCGATGGAGGTACTACCCTACTACCTGCTTGATTGATCTTGATAATATGAGTATTATAAGAGTTGATCTACCACGAGATCAGAGAGGTAAACCCTAGAAGCTATCCTATGGTATGATTGTTGATGATGATCGTGATCAGTCCTACGGACTAAACCCTCTGGTTTATATAGACACTGGAGGGGGCTAGGGTTACATAAAGTCGGTTTACAAAGAAGGAGATCTACATCCGAATCGCCAAGCTTGCCTTCCACGCCAAGGAGAGTCCCATCCGGACACGGGTCAAAGTCTTCCATCTTGTATCTTCATAGTCCAACAGTCCGGCCAAAGTATATAGTCCGGCAGTCCGGATACCCCCTTATCCAGGACTCCCTCAATCGCCATAGGAGGAAGTTGGAGGTGGTGAGCTTGGCGGTGATAAGGCTAGCAGATGGCAAGGGGACGGCGGACGCCGGCAGCCCGTTGAAGGCGGCAGGCAGGGATAGGGTTGAGAGGGCAGCGGAGGAGGAATCGGAGGCCGTCGGGGAACCCATCGTGCGATTACGCGTGATGGCCTGATACCATGTGAGACAGAAGAAGGAGATTGGGATTCGGCACAGCCCATAGGGCGGCCGGGGGAGTGTTTATATATGCAACCTCTAGGGCACGGCATAGCCGAGATTACATAGGTTGTTACAAGAGATAAGGAGATAACTACATATATTAACAGCCTCCTAATCTATAACAACATTCTGTTTAACATTCCATACCAACTCCTTTGCTCATATCGAACCAACAGGTGCAAGTTCTTCCCTCTTGAGCTGAAGCACGCATCACACAAATCAACAAACGTTGCTTCCAAAAATAAATGATTACTGGGCCAAACATTCAAAGAATTTTGCAACCCCTAACCTATGAAAAAAGAAAAAATATCGAGACCGGACTCCCTACACAATGCAACGAATTTTGTTTTAAGTAAAGGAATAACACAGTCAACCTCTTATCCAGTTGAAATAGCTCCTCCCTTTATAGAAAATTAGAAATACATTTTGTCCACCGAATATTGCAGAGGCCTCTCTCTGTGCGGAATCAGCGAGGCATATATGATTCATTGTCAGTCCACAAACAACTACTACTGCCATCAGCTGAGACAGATGCAGGTGAGCTTCGGCTGAGAAAACTTGCTATCTCAGGTGGCGAGCGGCGAGGAAGTAACAGCAGACGGGCAGGGATGGGGAGCTCAAGTCGTGACTGTCTCGAACAACTTGTGCGGCACACAGAGGTTCGGCACAACTGAAACATGATAGCAATGTTTGTCATTAGGAGAGCAGTGCACGAGCGTCTGATCCCATGCGATAGTTATAAAACCTCAGATGCCATGATTGCCATCCACTGGCATAACCATGTAAGATCACATATTAGGCGAGAGCAATCGTGACGCTTTGGATACAGTGACATTTTTCAGTTTAGTTTGGGGTGAACAAATAAACACTTCCGTGTTTGCATGCCTTGAACGTAACAAGGACAAGCATGCATTTGCCAGCATTGTCCAAGTCGCGTAATTTTCAGTTAAGGATTCTCATATGCACCAAAAAAGATATCTCCAGGGAAGCAGCAAGGAAGAAACATCAAAAGGCAAATCGAGAAAGAGGCACATGTGTATATATAATGCAAGCTGGAGCTTATGGCTAGAACATCATAGAGTAATACATGCAACACCATCATATAGTGATGACGTGACTGATCATAACAACGAATGCAGAGAGAAACTAAAACGAGACAAGTACAATAATGTTTGGTAACCAAGACACGTAAAGAAGATAACAACATGCAGACAGGTACAACTAAGCTCCGAGATGAAACAGACTAGACGGTTGGCAGTCGGCACCAACAAGGGCCAGACAGGATGTGCTTACGCGAGGCCAAAGTGGATCCAGCTCCTTCAGTCTCAGAGATAATGGCATCCTTGTCGAGCTTGGAAGACTCAGGCAGTAGCTTGCCCTTCTTCATTGGCTTAGGGGTGGTCTTGAGAGGGAGGTCCATAATAGTAGCCTTGCGCTTGGAAGCACGCTCCACCGCGCCTACCCGAGCCCCATGGTACAGCTGCTCGTTGCGAGAGCTGCGACGCAGAGAAGGCCCAGGCGCAGGCACGGGCACCACCACGTTGTTGGGCAACTCCCCTACCACAGGAATAGCAGCTGGTGCCATATGAGTAGCAGCACTAGGCTGAGTGACTTCCTCCACTGGAGCTGGTGAAGGCAACAGAGCATCACGAGAGATACCAATGACCTGCGGCTGCAAGTGATCTAGAGTGCACGACGAAGCGAGCAGATCATCATCATTGGGTTCCGTGAGAGGCGCCCTGCAAACACAAACAAGGCGGGCGTTAGGAGATGTATCATGAACAAATATAACAGTGTGATGGAGAAGTATCGATCTTCACTAATCAATTAACAAATCTATTCTGAAACTAAATTATGGGCTGTATGTGTGGTCTTCACTAATCAATTAACAAATATAACAGAGGCGCCCTGCAATCTAGAGTGCATGATCTTCACTAATCATGACAAGCACCACTTAGAAACGTCATCGCCCTTTTACATGTGCAGGTTACTAATAACACGGGAATGTCCGGAGACAATTGCTTTCTTCGCCCTGCTGACTGACGGGGGAAGGGTTGGCAGAGGCGAGTGTAGAGGAAACGATGGGTTGTGTTGCAAGATGAGACTCCTTAGATAGGGTTGTCTCTGACTTATATCCTCGATAACCCGCACATATGCAGTGTGATATGCCTATATCCCTGGAACCTCCTCCTAACATATCTCCAGCACGCACCACCTCCTAACTGCATGTTGAACTGAATGCTTAGTTATCCTAAGTTACTGTATGAGATACACACGGATGGATAAGGTTAATGGGTCATTACCAAAAAAGAGACACAACATAACTATGCTAGGGTTGCGCGTTGCCAAAGTCAGAAGTCACGCGTACCTAAAAGAAAATAAATCTTAAATACGATGTACTTGTGTCGTGTAAACATAGCATATCTCCTTCTTGCCACCTTGTAAGAGCATCTCCAACAGGTGATATAAAATAGGACAACTTCATAAAAAACGGGTTTTTAGGGCATTTCGACAAAAAACTGTGCTCCAACTGCTGCCATATCTCTGTATTTTTGTGGTCCAAATTTTAGGGAGCCCTAATAAATGCCTCCTTTGCCGCAAATATAGGGCACATGCGCGGCTGCTGCAAAATCCAAAAACGCAGCCTCAGTGGAGAACATATAGGTTATGTTGCAAGATGAGACTCTTGATAGGGACGTCTCCCACTTGTAGCCGCAGTGCCATGACCCTCATGTATGCATAATCATATACCTATATGCGAGCAACCTCCTCCTGGCATATCTCGACCATACACCATATCCTAACTGCACATTGATATGCATGCTCAATTATCCTCGGCTGGTGCATGGTGTACCTTTTCAGCTGTAAAGAGGGGGGCATCGCCTTCCCATGGATCCCATGATCTAGGATCCAACGACCAATATTCCCAGACTCCATGGCGAAACAAGGCACCCTCTTTCTCTGTCTATACCTCTGGTGACAGAGGGGGCTGGGACCCTAGGACTTTGCTTCGGTGGTGGTAGGTTTACGAAAAAAAGATTATGTCTCCGATCTACGCTGGCGACACGATGGCATCCCTCGATGTGGAATAACGTCTCCCCAACTCACTCTCGTCTAAGTGGTGCTTCTTCGTACTGCTAGGAGGCATGTGGAGGATGTGTGTCCACAAATCTGGTACTCCCATTATAGTTTTTTTCTTTTGTAGATGTGTTTAGGTGGCATTGTCCTGCAGAGTGGACCATGTCGTTGTGTGTTTTTGTCATCTGCTCCAGTTCCGATCGACAAAGGTTGGACAGCCTCAGCTTCATTGTGGAGCATGTGAGATTTTCCTTCCCCAACTCTGTCTGTTCGAACATGGTACATTCACAGGCTCCGTCCAACGTTTTCTTCTTAGGCCGACGATTTGCTAACTCGTTCATGGTTGCCGGTGTCTTCTGGTCTGCATTGAAAACTTCCAGGCCGCTACTTTTATAAGGTCCTAGATTTCAACAAGTTTTCTTCGGCGACACGGAAGCCCAAGAGCGGTAATGAGCTTGGCTCATGGCACACTGTGGTGGATGTTGGAGGAAGAAGACTTTTGTACCCAAAAGAACTTGACTTTAGTTCATGGGTGTGTGTTTGTTAGTTTGTGTATTTGTATTTGTACAATTCATTTTTCTCTCACGGAGTCAAACTACCTTAGATAACTAATGCTCATGATACACAATGCCGAATTTGCTATTTCTCTAATGCTACATAGAATTTATTCGACAAAACAACTATACATATAATTTTGATATGATTTGTTGGGAATAATAAAAGATAATAGATTCTAGTTTCTAGACATGATAAAAGATCACAACTAAATTTGTAATGTTTTTCAAATCTCTCCAGTTTTCTGGCAGCTAAAGGCGATTCCTGTTATCCGTGTGGGTCGGGGCTTACCGACCAAACGCGCACACCTGCTCGTACGAATTGGATGGCCCATTGTTCGGTTGTGCTTTTTTTTCTCTCTGTTTTGTTTCTTTTTGTCATTTTTTGTTTTTCTCTATTCTATTTTTTATTTTAGTTTTCCTTTTCTTTTCAAATTCACAAATTTTATAATTTCAGAAACTATTTTAAATCATAAATTTTGTTTTCAAATCATGAACTTTTCTGCAAATTGTGAACATTTGTTAAACTTTGTGACCATTTTTCTAATTGTGGAATACTTTTTAAACTCATAGTCCTTCACAATTCATGAACATGGTTTGAATTTATGATTTTGTTTTTGCAATTATGAACATGTTTTTGAATTTTTGAACAATTTCCAAACTCACAAACATTTTTCGAAATTAGTGAACAAAATCGAACATATAAACATTTGGTATATTACAATCACATAACTCACCCGTTTCATTTGGAATAGATTAAGGCATCGCATACGCTTTTCTTCCACCAAACGTATGAGTGCTTACGCCCTATCACAGACTATTTATTTGGGTCATGTGTGATCGACCCACCCTATCGCCCATGTTAGCACGGCGAAGGTTTAAAGCTATTCACCGAAAGGTGGTTAAACCCGTTTGCATAGGACGTTGTTGCACTAGTGCCGTCGACTGACTACGACTATGTGGTGGGGTCTATATGGGCCACCAATATTGGGGTTGAATTTGGTAGATCACGGGTAGGGGTCCCGAGCTATTAGACTTGAGGCGATGATAATAGAGACACGGGTTTTTACCTAGGGTCGGGCTCTCGTTTAAGATAAAATCCTACATCATGCTTGTGCTATATTGATTTGGGATTTAGTACAAAGTAAGTGATGTACCATGAGATCATTGTACCCTCAATTTATATAGGTACCCAGGGGTGGGGGTCTACAGTTCCAACCTAGTCGGTAATGTACAAGGTGGACGTGTTGTAGACAACCTCGCTGAATCCTATTTGGCGCCCTTTGCGCCCGATACAATGTATCCAACAATCGGGCGCATATGCCTATCTCCTCCCGTCGCGTTTCTGGGCCGGCCCATTACGTTCTTTAATTCCTGTTTACGAAACAACAAAAATGTGAGAAAAGGGGCTTGAACCGAAACCCCTTTTGTTAGGAAGGCTCAACGATAACCACCAGGACATCACCTCACTAGTGTGAAACTACTTCGTTTTCCATTTCTTATTGCGTTTTTCAATTCCGTTTATTCCTTTTTCTCAAATTTTTTATTTTTTCCATTCACAGTTTCCTAAAATTCGTTAACCTTTTTCCTAAATTTATGAACTTCTTTCAGAATTGATGATTTTTTTAAATTAGATGATTTCTTTTCGAACTTTGATGAACTTTTTTCGAATTCGATGATTTTTTTTATTTTAATGAACTTTTTTTCAAATTCTATGAACTTTTTTCAAATTCAACGACCTCTTTCGAATTTGATGAACATTTTTTAAATTTGATGATTTTTTTTTCAAATTTGTGAACTTTTTCCCAATATTGCTTAACTTTTTTCTAAATGTGAACTTTTTTTAAGAAATTGGTGATGTTTTTTTCAAAATTGATGAACTTTGTTCCGGTTTTGTGATTTTTTTTTGAAAATCGATCAACTTTTTAGAAATTGATGATTTTTTCTTAAAATCGATGAATCTTTTTTCAGATTTTGCAAACCTCTTCGAAAATTGATGAACTTTATTCCAGATTTTGTGAACTTTTTTTTGAAATTTGATGATGATTTTTGTTTTTCCAAACTGATGAACTATATTTTTGGCCCAATTCAAAGTTGGTTCAATCAATTCAAAATTTGATCACCTAATTCAAATTTAGTTCACGTAATTTAAATTTAGTTAATAAAGTTCAATTTGTTCACCCAATCCAAAATTAATTCACACATGTCAAGTTTAGTTCACAAAAAAATTGGTCACCTAATTTAATTCTAGTTCTCAAATTTCAAAATTTGTTCACCCAATTCAAAATATCTTCATCTAATTCTATTTTAGTTCAAAAAACAAATATTAGTGCACCTAATGTAATTCTAGTTCACGCATTTCAAAATTTTTTCAATTAATTCTATTTTAGTTCATAAGGTTTAAAATTTGTTCACCTAATCCAAATTTAGTTCAGCTAATTCGATTCTAGAACTCACAATTCAAAATTTGTTCACCCAATTCAAATTTAGTTCACACAATATTTTTTCACCTAATCCAAATTACTTCAGCTAATTCAATTCTAATTCATCCAATTCAAAATTTGATCACCTAATTTAATTTTTGTTCATCTAACTCTATTTTAGTTCACCAGATTCATTTCTAATCCACACAACTCAAATTTTTGTTCACCTAATTCGTATTTGGTATTTGGTTCCCTATAATGCCTTTTTTTTCCAATTGTGTGTTTCTCGAGGACCAGTTTACTTGTATAATTCTTAGCACCAATTTACGGAGTTTACAGAAAAAAGAATTAGTCTTTATTGGTACTACTCCCTCCGTTCCAAAATAGATGATCGAACTTTGTACTAACTTTAGTACAAAGTTGAGTCATCTATTTTGAAACGGAGGAAGTACTTGTATAATTCTTAGCATCCATCTAGAACTGTACAACCTGTGTTAGAAACAGTTTTTCTTTCTCTAGCAGCGACATAGAATCAGTTTTATTTTTATTTTTTCTAAGGAACGGCATAGAAACAGTAGTACGATCTCTTTTGTTTAGGGAAAACAGTACTACGATCTAAGTAACGATCATCTAACGCTAGAAACAGTAGCGAAATCTTATTGGGCTTCCTAGATACAGCCCACAACAAAACGTAGTAGGGGCCACAACTACGAACCTGCGCAGAAGGCGCCATCGAGGAGGTCTCGACAACCTCTAAATTTTTTGGAGTATACATCAAGTCTACGGAAGCTTCCGTTCATACATCATGGGCCACCTAGATTTGGCCCTGTGGTAAATTGACATGGGGGTCCGCGACCCGGCCCACCTAGACGCGAGATGACATGGTGAGTGACCCCCAATCCGGGGAGAGCCTTAGATTCGGCCAGACCCTATTTGATGCTTGTTATCGTCAGAACGTTGTGCCTTCGCTAGGGAGAGCCTCCGGTTGGGCCAGCCCACAAACCGGATTTGTGTTCTGTTCATTGATCCTGCTTCCTAGTTGTTTCCTGTGTTTTCCTTTTCTTTTCTTCTGTGGTTTATTGCTTCTAGGTTTTTTAATGTTTTTCCTGGTTTCCAGTTGTTTTCATCAATTTGTTTGTTCTGTTCCTTTCTCCTTTCGATTTTCTTCCTTTTCGTTTATTTTCTTTTATGTTTTCACTTCTTCTTCTTCTCTTTTTTTGTGTGTTATATAAAAAGTTAACCGTGTATTACAAAAATTCTCATGGTATATTGAAAAAATCTTTCACCGTATATTATAAAGAAGTTCACCATGCATTATAAAAAATTTATCGTGTATAACAAAATTTTTAATCCTACATTTAACAAAATGTTCACAGTATATTAAGAAATTTTTTGACATATTTGAATTTTATCACTGTGCTCTTAAAAAATGTTCAGTATCTATCACAACAATGATCAATATGTGTTTGAAAATTTTTCAGCGTATTATCATAAAAATGGTCAATATTTATTTAAAAATTGTTCGTCATATATTAAAAACCAAGTATTATTTTTGGTACTGTTTTGGATTACACAGGAATAATTTCTTTCTCCTAAAGCATGTAACAATGTTTTTGTGCATTCATTCCTTAGGATGATGTTCAAGCCTTCGATAGAAGTTCTTATAAGACTAGTTAATTCTATAGACAACGAAATTCAACTACCAAAGGTGAAATCATTCATCGAGCAACATGTAAATCCCCTTATCCCTAGTTTTATTATCCTGTAACCATTAATCTTCTTGTTGTTTTGCTATCCTTTTTTTCTGTCTGTTATGATTTTTTGGGGCCTAATTTTTTTTATATTCATCAGGGATTCCGCATATTCAAATGAATCTGAAGAAGGATACTATTTTCCTCGGAATTGCAGCTACTGTAGAGGTACATAAACCTACTTCCGCTGATATTACAAGAAACCTACTTTTGCCCCTAGTATTTTTTGTTTGCACTTGATTATGTTTTTTTCCAACAGGTAATAAACACAAATAAATTTTTTACAAGTTCAGAGAGAGCTGGATGAACAGATATACAAGTGGATCACATTTTCAAATTCAAACAATGCCAACAAATATCTTCCCACTTGTGAAACTAATTTTTCTTTAACACCATGTATTCCATTTTTGCTGATAGTTGTCGCAAAACAATGTTTTTGCCGATACTTCTTGTCTCTGAATATTGTTCAACAAAACACGATTCTACCATGCTTGTGGCCAACTTTTATATATACAGTCATTTTTGGGAACAATTTATTGTACTAAAAGTTGCTGATTCCTTTTACTCTTCAAAGGTCTCCACGTTAACCCACAAAACATTCAGGAAAAAGCCGCATTTTTATTCAGGAAACAGCTGAGTTTTGGTTCAGCAAACAACAACGCACACATTCCCGAAATCGTCAGGAAATAGCCACCTCAATATTCGAATAAAACTTGGAGAGGAACTAAGCTAGCGGGCCACGAAGGAGACAGCCCGCAAACACCCTCTATCAGCAAAAGGTCCTCATTTTGACGCTAACTAGCATCGAGCAGGGACTCTCCCAATCCGGGACACCATCACCCACATGCTGCACGATGCAATGCTCCATAGAAAGAGTGATGCGACGCTAAAGCTCGTTTCATTAACGAGCTAGCTCGACTCGACTCGTTACTATAACAAGCTCAAATTCAAGATTGGCTCGACTCGTATAACTCGCGAGCTGGCTCGTTTAGCTTGTTAAGCGCGTTAAAGATATGAACATAAAAACCTTACGAATACGACAAAAAGATTAACTGGGAATTTAACATGGACATATATGGTCATGTACGTATGAGTCTCCTAGGTGACTAGGCCTTGAGCGGTTGGGCCTTGTGCTTGGACGCAAGGTGCTTAGTGGCTGTTTTTAACTACCCATCCAGAAACGTTGATTCTTTTACCGAGCCTAACAAGTTATATCGAGTACTTGTGAGATCGACTCGTTTAACTCGTCCTATAAATGATCTTAAACTAAAGCTCGCCTCGACTCGTTATTGTTCGAGTTCGAGTCGATTCGAGCCGAGTCACGAGCTACTCATTTAGCTCGCGAAATTCGAGCTTTTTTTCCAGCCCTAATCATGTCGTCAATCACAGGAGGGGCCCGCATCTCCTCTGCCACCTTAGCTTGTCAAAGTTTTTTATGTGCTTGGTATTTTCCACATCAGCCCAACGGGTTGGGTCAACTTGTCAGTTCTACTATTTTCATACCAAATTAGACAATCAATAATCTCCGTTATTCGTTAAGCATAAGGATGGTGGTTCCTCGTGCCCTGAACGGAAAGTGCTAATATGTTTCCTTGTGAGCCCTTCAATCTATTACATTATATTATTATTAAAAGGATAGAAAACGAACGGTGATGATTTACTGTTGTAGATTGAAGTTATTTAAACGGCTTAGATTCATCTATACATGGACCAGAAGCAGAAAAAAACTCACGTGCTTATGAAAAAGAAAAAAGAAACGAGAATATGACACGGATAGACACCTTTCCATCGCAAGGAGTAAAACAAGAAGAAAAAAGGCCAAGTAGCACATGTCCACACAATGGCCTATTTTAGCTCATGCATACGCATCAGTAAGTTTGATTCGGGGTGAAAGGTAACAAGGCACCCGCAAAAGAAAAAGGCACCACACCTGTGTTTTGATCGCTATCTACATGCATGTTTGGCTCGGACTCAAAAGCTAGCTACCCATGTAAAAAATAGAAACAAAGTCCTACTAGGACACGTTTTGATGCAAAAGCCCAATTAATAAGAACGTAGGCACTGTCAACCTGGGGACGCAGTCGACCATCTCAACATGTTGTACGTGCAGAGATATTCATAGTTATTAGGGAGACGGCCAGTTCTACACGTTGTACATAGACAAGAATATACCGGCCTATTTTTAAGTGGAATTCACCGGCCTAATTAATAAATTCTTACATGCAATGACATCATTGATGATGACAGCAGCCCAATTGATCAAATTTTGCATACAATTAGTGTTAGTGGCACTTAAGAAAGATTGTGATATTTTTTGAGTCATTTTACAGTGCATCCTGAAGATATGGACCGTCCGTCGGAGCGAATTCAACGGTCCAGATCCGATGCAATACGCTGATGTCACGTGTATTATATCAGACCCCGAGGGGCATTTTTGGGAGAAAAAATATTTCAAACTGATCTGATTTTCCCTCCCAAATATTTCGAGCGTATTCTCGGTACAAATTTCAGGGCTTTTTTCGGTTCGATTTTTATCCTATTCGCTAGGGTTTATTCCTCGCTGCCGCTAGGGTTTTAATCCTCGCCAGCAGGATCTAGCCGCTCGTCGCGGCCCCTCCCTCGCCACCGGCAGGATCTAGCCGCGCGTCGAGCTCCTCCCTCCCTCGTCGCCGGCAGGATCTAGCCGCGCGTCGCGGCCCCTCCCTTCCTCCACCCTAATTCCCTCGCGATCTCACACCACCTTTTCAACGAACACCAGAGAAGGCCCACTGCACTCCCCGCGGCGGCCGCCGGCGAAGAGTCGGCGCCATCCCACCTCATATCATTTCTCAGCCATGGCTGCAGTTTTGATCTGGCCATGCATCTCGTCTGATGGCAAGGTGGTTGGGTATGGATCATGTTTTGCGGGACTAGATGAAGCCGGCCGCCGGCCTCGACGGCCAGCCCCATTCATCCAGTCCCGACTGCATGATCTACGAACGTTCAATCGTTGCATTCAACATGTATTCTTTCAATTTGGCTGATAGGTGAGATTTGGAGATCAATAGAGATGATAAGCTATTAATTTTGGAATGTACTATAAACCATTCATAGCTTGTGTTGCTCAACATTTATGATGCTCGCTTCTTGTTGTGCAATTGCTGGACTGGGACCAACAGACTTGGCATGTGCTTTATATGAAAAATTAGATTCACATGAGATATCCACCTTTTCAAGATTGCTGTTAATTCTTATTATGATGTTTTAGCCTTGTTAAGGGGAGAGTAATGGTCCTCGCAAAAAGCAGAGAGAAAGGGATGAGCATTTGATTCTTCCATATGTTGCATTTCATTCTTCCGTGTATAGTTATGTCCAACATTTGTTACATGCACACACTTGACAAGGTTAGTACAAGTAGTAATTTTTCCTTTATTATGCAGGGCTATGACAGAACATGCTATGTGATTCCGTGAGGCAGGATGGATGTACCATGGCCACACCACTGTGCTCCTCAAGGTGACCGCTTCAGCGTTGCAGCACCTGCAGAGGCCCCCTATAGTACGTGATTTACTCTTGTTATCCTATGCTCTATTTTTTTGGCTTTGCAACCTGCCTACGAGACATAGCTCGGATTGCTTTTTCTCTCGTATGAAAATAGACATATCATAATCCACTATTCTTCTAGAGTTGCCCCAGGCACCATTACTGTCACATGGTACTAAAAAGCAAATATAGATTTCTACGAGATTCCGTAGAGACCAAATTTGTTTCAAGCAAAATATAGTAACCAATATTATTGAAGTTTTACAACTTGACTCATGTGCAATGGACTAAGAACACAGCTAGGAAACCTTCTTCGGGACTAAAACCCAACCACACCCTACTCTATCGCTTTATGGCCAAGTGAACACTCCACACTACTGGACTAACTGCTTGCATCTTCGTCATCTTCAACCGCAGCTGCATCCGATAGCCTAGCATCGTACTGTTTGAACCTATTCCTGTACTTCATTTTGTTATATGGTGAATCGACAAGCACAACAGGTAGCTCTTTTCTGAATTTCTCGATGTACGCCTGCATGCAAGGATATGTTAGTATCATTCCTTTACCTTCAGAAAATGACAAAATTTTAGGTGTTACTCTACGTACTTCGTCATACTGCTTTCTCAGTTTTAGTCCCGTAAATAATTCGATGTTCTTCAGCATGTACAGTGCACAACATGAACTGCAACATTTTATGTTGTTAGATCAGCATTTCAGATATTAGCAATGTAAAACAAAAACAATAGCTAATATTTTTGACTGACGTTTCATCGGATTTTGGCACTTTAATGTTCCGTACTGGCCATTGCGTCACGTTAATGTCTTCCCATGCGTTGCTTTCTATCCCATTGACTCGCCTCGCTGCTCTCAGATGTGCTTCCATCCCACGTACCTGCAAGCCCAATGGGATGAGAAGTTGCCTACGACTAATACTTACATACGATGTCAAATCCTTTGTTATAATTAAATATGTTGAAATTCTCACCACGTTATGTACTTCTTTGGGTATCATACAGTGGAAAAGTGAATCAAGAACCTGAATGTCCTTCCTTATGGGGTTTACGACCACAAGTAACCAGTGGATGCCTTGGCTGTTCGTAGGTAGGAAAACCTGGATTGCACAGATAATTAGATCAACGTGTATAGTAATAAAAAAATCTGTTCAAAGTCAAGTTAAAATACCATATCATGTTTCAGGTAGCTGGTGCCTTGTGTTGTTCCAGGAATGCCTGCCAAAGCATCCTCGTAGCACTCCTCTATCCTACCATCTCTTTCGAGCTTAGCGACGTCAGCCACCCTCTCAATGTAAACCAGTTGGCCGTCCCTTGTGTCAATTGGGTCATCATGACACATGAGCTGGATCGCAGCATCAACCACCTACAACAATAATCAAGTTAATTGTATTGTACAAAAATGAAACTTCATAAACTAATTTGTGAAATATCTTACTTCGTCACCCAACCATACGGCTTCTTCAGGTCCATCTTTTTGGGTGAGGCATTGCAAATGCTTCGATAGCACGACAATGTCATCAACTAAGACCATTTGTTTTTCTTGATTTGTACTGTTGATCAGTGACACCACGAAATCTTGTCGAACCACATCTAGCTGGTCCCTCAGGGTTTCATTAACTTCTGACCTCTTTTTTAAGTTGCTAGAGCCGATTTTCCTCTTTTTATTGTTCTTGTCCTCAGAACCATTTGTAGACTCCGATGGAGTCTTGTTTTTCCTTTTTTTCTTCTCTGTATCGTACGAAGTATACTCGTCATTATTAAATAATTGCAATACCACATTTTTCTTTTCGCCCCCATGATTTGGCGGCGTCGATTCAACCACACTTACTTCTTGCTGCTTTCGTAAGGGTTCATCATGGATGTCATCATCTACGAAGGCACGGGGGCTGTCGCGATCCCGTAGCCTTCACAGAGTGCTGCTTACTCCATATGTTGAACGGAATCTGTCATACGAAATAAACCGCATGTTAGCCTTTAGCACATTCTTGCACAATTATAGGTAAAATATGCATCACCTGGAATTCGTCAAGGCTTGCGGTGGCTTTGGAATGCATTTGCTTATCCAAACTAGGAGCACCCTGGATATCATCCACCTCTTTCAAAAGCTTATGAATACCACTGAATTTCTGTTTGATTTTTCTTTCAGCTCTTTCTAATGCTTCATCCTATACGTGCAAGATCACATGTTATTTCTGAAACAACAATGATTGTTTCATAATTAAGTTTACATGCGTACAAACTCTTCACCAAGGTTCTTCATTGGGGGATCCATGTCATCATTATTTATTCCCTGCTTACAATGGTGCTTAGCAGCGACCTCCGTGACATTATTTTGTTTCCCCTGGTCAGAAGCCTGCTCAGCATTCTCAACAGAGGACTCCATTGGGTGTGAAGGTGCCCCGAGGTCAGAAAGATGTATGTCCTCCAGCCCTGGAAATATTCCGTCGCGTTTTGTCTTTAAAAAATACATGTTAGTCTGGGGTGTTTTGATAGTAAACTAATTTACTAAAAACCTTGTACATGTAAATTTCCAATTATATATACTAATCTCATAATTCTAGGCTTATGTTCAATTCTTTGATGAGCTCCTCTATGAGCTTTCCATTTGTATGGGTACGCCTAAGGCACTCATCCATTTTCTTTTCAATGGTGCACACCCTATCAACTTGTTGTGCACCAGCCTCCCGCACGAGGGAGGCAACTTCTTGCAAATCAGTCAAAACACATCCGACGAGTACCTTCATCTGAGACTTTGAAACAGTTAGGATCATATAACTTCATACTAGTTGCAATGTTACAATATATATTGGTGCCTGAGGTAACTCGTTTACCTGACCGCCAGTCTTCGGTTTGGCCAGCGTACCATCTCGTGCTGGAATGAAAGGCCTCATCAGGTCCTCAACATACTGCAGTTTAGTGTCGTTAGTATGATTTAGAAAATATACATGTTACATAATCCAGGCATGGTGTGAGGACAGTTTACCTCTCCAACTCCCAGATAATTATTCTAGATTATATTCTCAACCTTTTTTGCCTTCTCCTCACTCCAGTTCTGGATCAGCGGCCTTAACCTTGATTCTTATGAGATGCCAGAGTCGAATTGGTGCATTCTGAACTTCTCGTAGTACCATGTCTGCATGACAACAAAAGCAGTTTACAAATATTCTCGTACATTATGTAATGTATGTTAGGACATGTGATATCTGTACTACTACGAGTTACCTGCACCAGTGTTAGATTCCCCTCCAGAATTGCCTCGCCATTTACAAAATTCTTCATGCTATCCATAAGATAGTCAAGCATTAGCTATCCATGATTTGTGCCCTTTATCGTCTCAACGTTTCTAACAATCCCAATATATTTGTTATCCACATATTCCTCTTTTGTTCGGCATACATATTTGCCTATGGTGTACAAGACAAATGTCCTGACAAAATTTGGTGTGCTGTCTCCTTTCATCTTGGCTAGCAATCCTTTGAAAGTTATTTTGGTGTCATTACGGGCTTTCAGTTTCTTCCACAACTCCATATTATCATCAAGATTTGAAGGGACGTGCTTCTTCCCATGGCAGGGCATGCCTGTTATATGCGCTACATCTTCTAGTGTGATCCTACATGGTCTCCTGTTGATGATAAAGGCATCCTGCTCTGCATCATATGAATTAGCGATGGCCATGCACAGTACACGTCTTAATTTGATGCTAGGTGTCCTGAGAAGTCCACCCAGTCCTATCAATTGGATGTACATCCTTTTCTGCGTGTTTAATCCCTTTATGAACTCCTCATATGATGGCAAAGAAGCATCATGGGTTCAATGGATGTGCAAGTGTGATTAGATTCATCATGGTATACAATTTAAAGAATCATACAGACGAATATAGCTTATATATACCAACATAAAAATTGTGCTCTATGCTACTTCATGAGGTAATTTGTTTACATGCAAGCTGAGTTCCATGAATGTGCAAATACTAGCATTAGATTCAGCTTGGTTACGTTTGAACGGTCATATAAGGTAATCTCCATTGCAAGGCGCTGATCTGAAATAAAATCAAGATTCGAAAATAAAAAACTATCCAACCGTGGTCTCCTCAACTCTAGGCGCTAATCATGGTCAGTAGTATGGAATTAAAACATGGGCCATGGATGCCTTCCGTAACTCGTGTGGAAGGAAAAAAGAAGGCAAGCGCCCGCTGCCCTAATTGGCATCTACAAGACCAGAACCTAATATTTAGCCTGGAATTAATCAATGAACTGCCAATCTGGTAGGAAACAAATCCTAGCGCCCTCCCATAACGCCCCCCAACTTAATTTGTTTAAAAACATGCTAAGTTACATGAATATGCAAACAAGGAGTGGGGTTGTAGCAAGAGATCATGGGATTAAGATCGTGGCACGAAAAATAGCAGCGGCTGCAGCAGGAGATCATGGGGAGTTACCTGAGGATTCATGTTTGGCTCCGGCATTGGGTATTGCTGGATTCCTGGGTTGCTCCGTCCTTTGGTCTTGCTGCTTTGGGCGGTGCAGAAGGACGAACTACGATCTATGAGGTTTCAAAGGATCCCTATTTATAGGGATCGTAACAACCCAGGCATATATCCACGTATAGATTTCTTCGGTTGGAGGAAATCAAGGGAGGGGACCCACCACGTAACAACACTTAGGTCTCCTGAGAATCACGATCGTCGAAAAGATATAGTTCCCGTTTCTTTGAAAAACAGCCAAAAGAACTGGACCACTTTTTTTTGAGGGCAAGCATTTAGCTTTATTTTTTTGAGGGAAAGCATCCGCGACATGATCAACGCGTCCAGCCCGCGCAGCCACCACCTCTCCTGTGTGATCCCACGCAAGTATGCCCCATCCCCCTTGCATGCCATCTTCAATGAATGCCCCGTCCACATTGAATTTAATGATATCCTCTCTGAGGATGGGACCAACGAGGCACGGTTGCTGGCAAGGAGGTTGTTTTGCAGAAACACCACTGGTACTCTTCGGCCGTGCATGCAACCCTAGCAGCGAATTGTGTGTGATCCATTGGCTCGGCTTGTCTCCCTCTCGGACTTTGTTGCGCTGAGCCCACCATTGCCACCACATGATGATAACCAACATCCGGTCCTAAAGTCAACTAGGATTAACTGTTCACACGTGAAGTATTTTCTTTTTTCTTGTGAAGCTATTTTATTGCCCATCCGTGCTCATAACTTTTCTCCTCGTATATGTGAGACCAAATTTTGTTGATAATACTGAATCATGTCTGGTGCTGCTCAAGATGGCACGACACCATGGTTTTCGCTTTGGTGAGATTCAGCACTCACTGCAATATTTGCTTTTCGGCCAAAATATTTCAGCACTCGCTGAAATTTTTCAGGAAATTCTAACTAGCGATGTTAAAAAAATTATGAAAATTCTAACTGCGACATAATTGTTCTGAATCTTGTCCAGACTCCGAAGAAACTTAAATATAAATTTAAGAATTCAGTTAACCTTTCTAAGCTTCAAATTCTTGTCAAAAGCAAATATATGTTTCAGCGTCTCCCATGCAGACCAAATTTATTTCAAGAATAGTATTTGGAACCAGTACTGTGAAGTATTACAACTTGATTAATCCGCACATGACTAAGAACATGGCTAGGAGACCTTCTTCGGGACTAAAACCAAACCACACCCTACTCTACCGCTTCATAACCAAATGTACACTCCATATCTAAGAATGGACCACTGCTGGACTAAATGCTTGCATCTTCATGATCTTCAATCGCAGCTGCATCCGATAGGCTAGCATTGTACGTCTTCAGCCTTTTCATGGACTTCAATTTGTTGTAGGGCAAATTAAGAAGGACAACAGGCAGCTCTCTTCTACAATTGTCGATGTATGCCTGCATGGGAGGATATGTTAGTATCGTTCCATATGTTTACAAAATTGAGAGAATTTTAGGTGTTACTCTGCGTACTTGGTCATAATGCAGTCTAAGATCTTCTCCCGTAAAGAATTCGATGTTCTTCTGCATGTAGAGTGCACAAGAATAACTACAACAATTAATTTTGTTAGCAGCATTTCACGTATTAACAATGAGAAACATAATTAGAAGCTAATACTATTGACTGACTTGTCATCTTGTCTTGGCACAGGCACATGCTTTACTGTCCATTGGGTCACGTTAATGTCTTGCCATGCATGGCTTTGTGGTCCATTGATTCGTAGCGATGCTCTCAGATGTGCTTCCACCCACGTATCTGCCAAAGTCAATGGTATGAGAAGTTGCTCATGGTTCATGGCTAGGTACGATGCTAAATCATGTGTTATATTGAAAGACATTTAAAATCTCACCACATGAACCACTTGTGTGCGTTCTAGGTAGCCTAAAAGTGAATCAAGAATCTGAATCTCCCTCCTCTGGGGTTTACGACCACAAGGAACCAGTGGGTGTTCGCCATGTTCATAGGCAGAAAAACCTGGACAGCAAAGATGAGTACATCAACATGCATAATAATTAGAAGAAAAAAATGTGTTTATGTCATGGTGAGATGGTACCAGATCATGTCTGAGGTAGTTGTCTCCTTTTGTTGTTCCATGACTGCCCGCCAAAGCGGCCTCATGGCAGTTCTCTACCTTACCATATCTTTCGAGCATAGCGACACCGTCCACCCTCTCAATGTAAACCAGCTGCCCATCCCTTATGTCATTAGGATGATCATGACACATGATCTGAATCACAACATCAACCAACTAATACAAAATTCAAGTTAATTGTGGCATTCAAAAAAAAATTCAAGTTAATTGTACTGTGCAAAAGAAAATTGATAAACTAATTTGGGCAAATATCTTACTTCGTCACCCAACCATTTGTCATCTTCACCTACATCTGTCATGGTGAGGCATTGCAAATGCTTCTGTTGCAGAACAATGTCATCAATTACCACCAATTGTTTATCAAGATCTGAGGTGTTGATAATTTCGGCCACATAACTCTGTCGAAACTTGTCAAGGTTGGTCTCCAGCATCGAAGCACCTGTGTCTCTATCTTTTAAATTGCTTGCACGGTTTTTCCTCTTTGTATTCTTTGTGTCCTTGGAATCATTGGTAGACTCCGATGGAGTCCTGTTCTTCTTTCTCTTCTTATCACTATCGTACAGAACAAAATCATCATTGCACAATAATGAAGATGCCACTCTTTTCCGGCTGCTCGCACGAGTTGGTAGCATGGAATCAACCCCACTATCTTGTCGCTGCTTTGCTAAAGAATCATCATAGTTGTCCTCATCGACTAGGAAGACATGGGGCTCTTCCGGCTCCCTTATTCCCTTAGCCTTGGCAGACCGGTGGTTGCTTTTGGTACCTGCCTCTGCACCCACCTCAATACTGACATCTTCATCGTCTTGATTTCTTCTTTCTTCAGTCTTTCGCACATTCTCATTGTGCCTCAAATTCAGAGGATCATGTGATTCGAAGTGAAGCACTTGTTAGCTTGCAATCTGCATGAAATAAAAAAAACAAAACCAGTTAACTGTAAAATGTGCATCACCAGGAAAGCTTCAAGGCTTGTGGTGTCTTTGGAATGCTTTCACAAATCCAAACTCGGAGCACCCTGCGATGCATCCACCTCTTTATAAAGCTGTGAAACATTCTTGAGACTCTCCTTGCAAGTTGCAACAACAGCTCTGTCTTCTTCATCCTGAACGTGGAAGATCATATGTTAGCTACGAATCTGCGTTAACTTAAAACAAACTCAGTTAGATGTAAAATGTGTATCACCATGAAAGCTTCAAGGCTAATCTTGGCTTTTGAATGTTTTCGTGATTGCAAACTAGGAGCAGGCTGTAAATCTTCAGATACGTTCTTCTTGGAGGCATCCATGTAATCTTTTTGTATTCCCTTAGCAGAAATGCCTTTGGCAATGACCTCCGTGTCATCTTTTTGTTTTTGCTGGCGATTAGTATTCTCTCCTGGGAACTCCATTGGGTCCACAGGTACTCCCAGGTTAGATAGATGAATGTCCTCGACTCCTGGGCAATCAGCATCAAATATTCCATGGCGGTGGTTCTTTAAAAAAATGTTTTAGTGTGGAGAGTATTGACAGTAAAATTATTTATAGAAACTCACAATGGTATACTTACATTGAATTCTATGATGAGGTCATCCGTGCGTCTGCCGTTCGCAAGGGTACGCCTAAGGCACTCGTCCATTTTTTTTCAAGGGTGCACATCCTATCAAATTGTTGTGCACTGGCCTCCCGCACAATGGAGACAACTTCTTTCAAATCAGCCAATACACGGCCCATGAGTGCCTTATCCTGTAAATTACAAGCAGTTAGGAGCATATGACTTCGATTGTACTTGCAAAGTTACAATATATATTTGTGCGTGATGTTCATCATTTACCTGGCCGTCATTCTTTTGTTTGACCGGCGTCCCAACTGGTGGCGGATTGAAAGGCCGCAGCAGGTCATCGACATACTGCATGTTAGTGTCGTTAGTATCATTCAAAACATATGGTACATAATCCAGGCACACAGTACTAACACTTTACCTCTCCAACCCCTATATAATTTTTGTTCATTATGTTGTCAACCTTCTGTGCCTTCTCATCACTCTAGTTTTGGATCAGCGGCCTTAACCTTAATGCATACGAGATGGTAGAGTCCAATTGGTGCACCCTCCACTTCTCGTAGTACCACGTTTGCATTACAACAAAATGTATGGTATGTTAATAAGATTGTATTACCTGCAGCAGTGGTAGGTTGCCCTCCATATTTGCTCCACCATTTACAAATTTCCTGATGCTAGCCATAAGATGGTCAAGCGTAAGCTGGCCAAAATTGGTGCTCTTTATTGTCTCAACGTTTCTAACAATCCCAAGGTATCTGTTGTCCACATACTGCTGTGTTGTCGGGCATACATACTTGCCTATGGTGTACAAGACAAATGGCCTGACAAAATTAGGTGTGTTGTCACCTTTCATCTTGGCTAGCAATCCTTTCAAAGTTACTTTTGTGTCACTGGGGTCTTTCAGTTCCTTCCACAACTCCAAAGTATCGTTGTGATTTGAAGAGACGTGATTCTTCACCATGCAGGGCAGGCCTGTTATATGCTCCACATCTTTTAGTGTGATCCTACATGGTCTCCCATTAATTATAAAGGCATCCTTCTCTGTATCATATGAATAAGCGATGCCCTGGCACAGTAGACGTCTCATTCTCATGCCAGGAGTCTTGAGAAGTTCACCCGGTCCAATCAACTTGATGTACTTCAGTTGTTGTGTGTTTAAATCTTTTATGAACTTCTCGTATTGCAGCAAAGAAGCAACCTGAGTTCTCTGAATGTACAAATAGTGTGATTAGATTATGTATGGTATTCATTTAAACACGCATAGAACCAACTAATCTATGCCAATATCAAAATTGTGATCTACAGTACTGCATCAAATCATAGACCTTCTGGGCCATATAATGAACACCAGACATAGAAAAACAAGCTATCTCTGTCGGCAAATTGACTGATAATAGTATTGATTTTTAGTAGAAAGAGCAGACTTTGGTCTATGTACACTACTAAAGTTTCATGCGTCACGCTTACGAAAATAATTGCATACATTATTAGAAGATCAATAGTTTATAGATAATCTCAAAAAAGGAATGTAGCAGTTCCATTGCAAGCATTCAAGAGCACATACTCCTTAGTTTTGATCAGATTAAAAAATACCAATTAGTAAAGACCATGCAAAATTAAGGGTAATCACCAACAGTTTCAATCGCTGGAGATGAAGAACTCATTTAGAAAGCCTATGCCAAAAAATTTGAAATTTCCAAATTTTAAGGCGTATAAACAGAGACGATAACCCTGATTTTATTGCACATCTAAGTCCTATGTGATTTTATGCTAAGATTCGTGCAAGCCTTTTTTGTCATTTTTTCTTTTCTTTCTAGACACACCCATCTCCCTTCGGTAAAATAGGGAAAATTATGGGATTGCATGCAGACTTGGGAAGGAGGGAGTATGCAGAATACAAGGATCTCGATCGTTGCCGGAGGATTCTCTCGATGGAGACCGCCTCCATTGCCGTTCGCTTTCATCTTTTGCTTCGCTAGCTTCTCCGACGTGCCCTTCTCTTTCGTCGGCTTCTGTGGCATGCCCTTCTCATTCATCTCAGGATTCGCCGACGCAGGCTTCGAAGATGACGGCTCCGTCGGTTTCACCGACCTGGGAGCTACTTTGGGCGGCGTGGGGTGGTAATTCGGTGTAGTTATGGAAGGCTAGGTATGGGAGGCGTGCGGTGGGAGGCGTGGGGTGGAGTATTTATAGGGGATTTGGGATCTCACAAAGAGGTAGTTTTAGATCACGTAATGTTTTTTTGGGCTTTCTGACTAGACAGGCTTTATTTGGTAACCACGTCCAAACAGGAATCCCTTTAAATTAGGAAGGAGAGAGATAACTGAAGAGATAACTGAAGAGATTTTACAGAGAATATCTTACCTGCCCACGTTGAAATCAGGGGGGCATAGAGATCAGAGGGGAGATCTCTTTAGGCCCACCTGAAAATCAGGGGGCAGAAAGATTAGAATCGTGGGGGGAGAGAGAGAGATTGGGATCAAGCGTTGCCACGCTCGCTCGTCAAAGAGCGTTTCCGATTGTTGTTTTTTAGCGAGTTTTTTTTAGAATTTTTTTTATATCTAAACCGTGAAGCGTTTGGGCTTCTTGTGTTTTCTTATACGGGCCTATTACAACGGGATGAGCCCATTTTAAATGAGAACATAAGAAAGAAAGCGAGGACTCAAACAGGCAGGAGGACTCCAACAGGTGGGAGGACTCCAACGGGCGGGACGAGCCCCGTCCCAATTATTTAGGACGGGCATGCGCGAGGGCGCTTCGTCCTCACTGCCACGACTCTCCAAAAACGCTTCCTCTGCCTCCGCGTCCTCTCGATTCCATTTTCCTCTGCGTCGCCCACTCTCCCAACAATCTGGCTTCTGGAACGGTGAGTTCTCCTTCCTGTCAATTTTGTTAGTAGTTCTCCAGTAGCAGCACATACGATGGCCTTCTTCTTGTCAATTTCTTGATCTCCTGCCTCTTTATTTTGTGCGCACAGATTCAACTGCCTTCAACATGTAGTCCGTTGCTATTTGAGATTTTGCACACAGATTCATCTGCATGGGCGATGCACAATTCATAGATACATATTTATTCTTGATTGTTGATGCAGTTGTTTAGATAAATATTTGAAGAGCGTAAATTTTGATTGTTAATTCGCATATACTCCCTCTGCAAAGAAATATAACAACTTTTGGCTCACTACTTTAGTGATTTCTTTATAGACGGAGTGCATGTTTAGTTTAAATTGTTCATGCACTTGTTTACATAAACTTTCAATAGTGCGAGAATTACTATACTATCTTTCATCTCGGCTTATTGTTATCATGTTATTGTCATGATTCATGTCTTATACTGGTTTCATCAATTACAGTCCTTCGGCATGGCGTTCGTCAAAGATTATGCTGTCAGGGCAGATGGAAATACCGTACTTTTTGTGAAGTACACGAACAAGGCTAGCAGTGTTGAGTACTGCATTCGCAGATTCAAATACTGGCTGCAGAACGACGACCAGAGGATAGTTGCACTGGATGTGGAGTTCACCTAGCCTCGTGGTCCAACACAGACGGCTGCCGTGGTCCAGTTATGCGTTGGCATCTATGTCCTCGTGTACCACATAAGCGTTGCCGATGAGCACTGCGGCCTGCTTGCCGCCTTCCTGCCCGACGAGGAGTACACATTTGTTGGGGTGGACATCAACAATGACGAGAAAAAACTCAAGCGTGTTGGTCTGGTGGTATGAAACTTTGTGGATATCCAGAATTTGTGGAGAGTTCCTGATCCAGTGAGGATTAAGCCGAAGTATGGCTTATCTGACTACGCTGGTTCCATCATCCACCACAGCTACAACAAGATGAAGGATGCTATCACAGAAGATGACCACCATATATGGGCAGAAGCGCCCTTGCCCTTGAAGAACATCTATTATGCTTCCAGGGACGCGTTTGCCACCTACAATGTATACATGCGACTGGTGAACTTCCAAAAGGGGTTCGAGAGTCTGCACCAGCATCTCGCCAAACCATCTAGGCGGTCGAGGAAATCCGGAAGGAAGAATGAATCAAATTAAAATGTTTCTTCTATTTATCTAGCTGATAGTCTGTAAACTTTATTATAATGCTAGTAAGTCGTAAGTTCAAATTTCCTGCAAGTTGAATCATCCTTTATTCTAGCTGTCTTGACTAATTTGATCCGTGTTCAAGAGATATTATACTTAAGATGTTTATTTTCTTTCGGTTTGGCTAGCTATGATACAGAATGCGATAGCCATTTTTACCAAAAAATTATTTCAGATTTATAATGAATACTGTTCTCAACTGGGTTTGAATAGAGAAAATTATTTTTTAATTGCATAGAGAAAGTTCATATTTTTTAATCAAAAGAAGGGTTGCCCCCCTGATTTTCCATTAGCAGAAATCACATGGTCTTGAAGCCCCTGATACAAACTACAGCTAGAAACTAAAGTAATCAACTAGCAGCACAAATCTTACATGGTAGCAAACCCAGCCAGACTTAACATCAAGGTCCAAAAAATAAGACTATGGCAAAGGACAAAAATATAGCTTAGAGATGCGCAGGCGACACCGCAGTACCCTGTGACTCCACACTTGCGATGAACTGTACAATTCACCTGCTACATGCTCTAGCCTGCGCATATAGACCATCAGCACCTCTTTGTTTATCACCTTCATCTGCAATATAGACCATCCCATGATAAATAAGCAAATTAGCTAAACAAGAATCATAAGATCACTATACCATTTATTTTGTAATCTCACATTATTCCTGCATTACCAAAGAGTGAAGAACACAAATGATGCCCTTCCCGCATGTCCAACGCAAACACTCATAGGTAGTTCTACCATCTTAACTCTATGATTTAAATTATTAATAAAACCCCCTTAAAGATTCCATTTGCATTACCATCGTTCATGATTATAGCCAGGGAAACAGCAGCCAATAAAGCAACCACCTGTGTAAGCCCTATTTTGAGTCCTGAATAGGACCCAATCCTAGCATTTACTCTAAATGCAACATGTCCTCCTCTCATAGTCATCATCACCCAAGACAGAATGAAGACGTAACCCCATAGATGCATAACTGCTATCAACATAGTTTTCGTACCATACCTAGTGTAACGGACACTTTTGCTTTGTCGTGCTACTTTTGTGGCTCCTCGGTCAGCATGTTCATAACCACCTCGATCTGAAGATCTTCACGGGTGGTGGTCTTGAAACCGAAAAGAACGGCTTTATGAACCTTGAGCTCTTCACTGTCAACAAAATCACTTCATCCCTTGCCGAAGATGATGCGGCCATCATCACACTTGTGGTACTTGACAGGCATGAAACTGTCCTTGCACAGCTGAATGCCAGCAAGCCCATCTCCCGGTATCTCCCCATCTCCTGGGGTCTTCAGGGCGCCGACGACTTTCGCCAGTAATCTCTCTATGCACCATCATAGGAAGAAAAATTATCAAATATGTGAAGGAGCAGTAAACAAAAGGATCTTCAGCTACATCTACATATATTACATAAGGATCTTCAGTTACAGGAAACAAAAGGATATGCAAAAACACACATTAGTGTATTCACTGGTTTCAGCTACAATAGCATATCATTAATGTTTCTCTCCATGAAAAAACAAAGAAAATTGCATACAAAATAAAAAATACTAGTACACCAAAAACATACCATCGTCTTTCCTGCTATGTTCGACTTGGTGAAGCGGTGGACAAAGAATACACCTATATAACCTTTCTTCATCGCCAAAAGGTCATGTAGGTTACGCTCCTCTAGCTTCGTCAGATTAATTCCCTTTGTTACGACAGATGATTCTAGAGGATTATGCTCTTTGTTTTGATCGCATGTCCTTGGCAAGTTGCAGCAGTATACCATAGGAATGTCTTCAGTCAAATTAAAGGAGACAAGGTCGCCTTCTCGCAGGTCGAAGTCTTCAACAAACCTACACCAGTTTTCACCACCGATGATCGCCCTTGAATTCCCTTTGTACACGCCAAAATCATATGTGCGACTCCCTCTCGCTTGAAAAAGCAATGAACTGTCTGGGATGGCGCTGAACTGGTGCCATGCGTAGCATTGCACGGTCTGTAGATGTAGAATTAAATTGCTATCCATTTCCTACATTTTGTTAATCTTCAAAGTAGAGGAGAACAAACACAATACAAGTAAAAATTGACATGGTTATTTATACCACAACTGAAGTGTCCCCATCTAACCTGATGGTAAATGTCAACCCATCAGCATCGTGCCTGTTGCAGTCCTGTCGACAGGTTATGCACTAAACAAAATAAAATGAAGAAAAGCAACAATCATACAGTATAATCAACTAAGGTACTGCATCAGTAATCAACAATCATACACTTGAACCGCGCGGGTGGCTCGCCCTCCACTCCTCATAACCCCGCAACGCAGCGCGTGCCCGCCGCATCACAGCTTGTTCAGACATGTCCTTCTCTTGATCCTCGACCGGCAGCATGGGCTCACCCCGAGCGTCGAAGCGCGACATTGGCCCCTCCTCCTCTGCAGCAAAACTGAGGTAGTGTTTAGTTGACTTGCAATATAGGACTACAAGTTAATGGCTGCCTTACATGTCAGAATTTCTTTGGCCTTGCGAAACAGCAACAATTCACTTTTATGGAAACTGATTTTGAGCCCAGACATTTGCTTAAAAGTCCCTAGAATGAATTTGAGATTGTTTACACTTTCCACCTCATCTTTGATCAAGAATATAATGTCATCAGCATATTGTAGCATATTAATCCCCTTGTCTTCTCCTTTACTTAACACCCCTTTAACCAGATCATGTTTCAGAGCATTATTCATTAGAATGGCTAAGGCATCAGCAGCTATGTCAAACAGTAAAAGGTGACATAGCATCTCCTGCCTTAAACCTTTAAAAGTTTTAAAATATGGACCAATTTCATCATTCACTCTAACTCCAACATGCCCCCCTCTCATAGTTTCCATTACCCAGTCACACCATTTATCAGGAAATCCTCTGATTTTTAACATTTGAATCACAAAGGGCTATTTTATTTTGTCATATGCCTTCTCAAAATCTACTTCGAATATTAGGGCATCTTCTTTATTCTTGTGGAAGGAATTCAAGGCCTCATGTAGTATTACCACCCCCTCCATTATATATATGGCCTTGATAAAGGCAGTTTGGGTTCTAGAGATCACAGGGGCCACACATGTAGCCAGTCTATTCACCAATACTTTAGTAATGATTTTAAAACTGAAATTTAAAAGACAAATAGGTATAAATTTCTCAGTTTGTTTAGCATCATTGGTTTTTGGGACCAAAGTGATTATGCCATTATTAAGTCTGGCAATATTGATTTCCCATTTTGCAAAACTGTCCACTAGGGCTTTCAGATCCCACTTAACCACTTCCCAGAAATCTTGATAAAAATCATCAGGGAACCCATCAGGACCTGGGCTTTAGTTTCTTTTCATCCCAAAGACAACCTGATGTATTTCAGTTAGGGAAAAAGTGACAAAAGTTCCTCTTTATCCTGTGTACCCAACCTAATTTCGGCGTTAAAAGGAATTTAATCCACTAGCCCAACTTATAAGTTTTGGGCCCACCCTCCGGTTTCTTCCTGGATTCGCCACTGCATAATGCCAAAAAAATTCTATGTTTTTAAAGAACTGTTTGCTGATATTTTCTGCTATTGTGCTACGCATCTGCACTTGCTCATTGTTATGAAAACCCTGCAATACCAAAACCATAGGAAAAAAATTACCGAGCTAGCTACCGATGTAGAAAACTTCCTTCAATCTCTGCATCGCCTTTCATCTAACCTCCGACTGAAAATCCTAACTATTTACTCTCCAACTTTGAAAACCATATCCAACTCCCGAAACGGCAACACAGCAAGGAACAAAGAAGTCGAAGATTACAAGTTAGGGTTTCTCACTTCACCTAGTCGTCGGTAGTCGCTAGGTGCTTGCTGGCGGCCTCCCAATCTCACTCCGCGCTCTTCTGCTCCAACAGTCGAGAGCGGCGGCGGGGTGGCGGCGGGGTGGTTTGTGGGGAGGGTGGGGATGAGGGGGCCGGGGGTGTGTGGGCGATGGGGGTGATGACACGGACCGGTCCATGGGTCCAGTTCGTAAAGAAACAACCAAACAGGCCAACAGGCCGCTTACCTGTCACAAAGTAAATCCCTATGTTACAAATAAAAAACACAAAGGAAAATCCTTTTGTCTAAAAAACAAAAACAAAGGAAAATCGTAAAGAATAGGGAAATCCTTTTTGGGTGAGTTCAACGTGAACGTGATGGTGAGAGGCTCAAGGAGGAGTTTTGTGCGTTTACAACACCTTTGTTTTAGAGAAAAAATGCACCTTAAAATGTCAAATTATAAAATTGTTATTAATAAGTGCTAAAAATCCCTTATTTATAAAAAATTGTTTCTTTCCCGATAAAACAAACTTCAATAATGTGGGTAGGTAATTTAGTGGCCTTTCTCGCCCCCACCCCCCTCCATCCCTCGCATATTCGGGGCATTTACCGCATTTCTATGGTTGTAACCTCGAAAGTTCAAGATCTTACGCGACCACATGAAATCAAAGCAGGGAATGGGATTAGTGCCCCGTGTTAAGCTCTTTGGTCCATATATGTGCCATATGTTACCAACGGGAGGTGTGGCCTCGACGCATGCAATCTAGGGCTATGATGCCCGGCTGCTGTCGTTATAATCAATGCAAATTCGTGAGCGGCTAAAGATTCATGGGACCTGGGGTGGTGTCATCATACAACCCCTAGAGGGTGTGGTAAAACATCAAGAGCGACATGCATCGGCCCTCACATAGGCTGTGAGCAAATGGGGCCATATCGCATGTCGGATCAAGCCATCGAGATAGAATGTGTCCGGCCTGTGAAAGGAGTGCGGGGCATATATGGACCAAAGGGCGCTACTGTTATCCTGTTAGCAGTAGCGCGACAGGAACAAAATGCGCTAGTACTATAATTGCCACACCGTGTCCGACGTGCTAGGTATAGTAGTAGCGCCCTTCTAAAAACCACGCTACTACTACGGATTTTAGCAGCAGTGCGTTTTCTATCCGCACGCTACTGTTAAATCTATTTTCACCTCCAAGAAATAAAGCTAGGGTTTCTGCCGCTCGTCGGCGCCGCCGCAGGTCCGCCTCGTCTCCAATGGCCCTAGGGCCATGGGGGCGCGGTGGATCCTACCAAGGGCCGGCGGGAGGGCTCCGTTTTCAGTCGTTTTTTCCTGTCTTGTTAGGGTTTGTGTCATGCTCAGGAAGGCGAGATGGCGGCGGCTCCCTGAAGATGGAATAAAGGTCTCCCTGCCTGGCCCCCGTTCCGGCGGTGCATCTAGCATCGTTGGTGGGCGTGTGGAGGTGTGTCTCCGATGGATCTATCTTTGGTGGATTTGCTCGGATCTCGTAATTGTTCGTCTACATTCGTGTGTCTTCGGGTTGAATCCTTGCAAGCTACGTTATTCTTCATCCGCGGCGGTTGCTGTTCTGGTGCACTGGTCCTATGGGGCCTTAGCACGACGAATTCCCGACTGTCTACTACAACAAGTTGGGCCCGACTCCGGCGATGGAGGGGTGATGACGGCGGCGCGCCTTCGGCTCACTTCAGTGCTTGTAGTCGTCGCTAGGTGGTCTACGGATTTGGATGTAATTTTTATTTCTGGTGTTCGTTGTACTGCCATGATTGGAGATGAATAGATTGGAAGTTTTTTCGCAAAAAAAATCTATTTTCACCTAACCCCCCGTGCGGGCTTCCCTCTCCTCTGCTTCCTCCCCCAATTCCGCACTCTCTCTTCTCCCCCTCGTCGCCTCCACCGGAGCCCCTGCCCTCGCCCTCGTCGGAGGCCCTGCACTCGCTCTCTGCCGGAGTCTGGCCCTCGACGTCGTCGCGCGCCTATGCCTCCTTCTCCTCGACCTCGACCTTGCCGGAGCCC
>NC_041393.1:740835557-740840968 GCF_002162155.2 Triticum dicoccoides | reverse complement strand
CCCTGCCCTCGCTCTCGACCGCCGCCTCCCTCGACCCGCCTCGCCGTCGTCTCCCCCGACCCGCCTCGCCGCCATCTCCCACGACCCCGCCTCGGTACCGCAATCTCCCCCGACCCCATCTCTCTCCCCGCCCTCTGTAAGCACTCTCCCCTTCCCTCTTCTCTGCTCGCTGTTAGTATGAACCCTAGCTATTTAGTGCTAGTTAGTATGAACCCTAGGCTATTTTTAGTGCTAGTTAGTTAATTACAATTTGTATTAACGACATGAACACCTTGATTCTAGGTGGCATTTTAATCTTGCACATATACAGGTGTGGATATTTGACACCATTTTCAATCAGGTGCCTGTAGAAGGATTTCGTCTTTATCCTCATAGCTCTCTAGCGTCTCCTAATAAAGTTCTTCTAAATTGCACATTATCTAGACCATTGTCAAAAGCTTCTTTAACTGTTTTCTTTTTATCAAAGCAAAGATCATGCATATTGTAACATATTAACCCCATTTGGTATGTATTCATTTAGGACCCCCTTGACCAGCCCATTTTTTCTGGCTTTATCTAACATAATTGCAAGGGCATCAGCAGCCAGATCAAAATTCAGAGGGGATAAAGAGTCCCCCTGTCTCAAGCCCTTATGAGTGATAAAGTATTTTCCTAGATTCCCATTAACCTTGATACAAACTTTCCCCCCTCTAACCGTCTCCATGACCCAATCAATCCATTTATTTGGGAATCCCTTCATTTTGAACATTTGAAAAAGGAAGGACCATTTGATTTTGTCATAGGCCTTTTCAGAAGCATAGCACTTAGTTTTTTTCTTTTTTATGTTGTTCAAAGCCTCATGAAGGATCAAAACTCCCTCCATAGATGAATATTTACTTTTGCTTATTGAATGCATGCTAATTTGAGTCCTATAAGATATTTTGAAATGTATATCCTGTGTTGCTCAAATAGGATATGTGCTTGCCCAATTGGCCGGTCATGTTTGCAGGTTACACCTCCGAGTGGCCTATGTTTTGTCGGAGTGTTGATTCATTTCCGTTCCGGCAATTTTCAGGCGCTCGATATGTCCTATTTTAGCAAAGGTCATGCCGGATTTTTCCATGAATTTTGGCATCACTTGTGCTAGAATATGTAGGAAATATCGAGTGCCCTGGGTTTGTGTGTTGAGTATCCTGGTAGTTGTCTTTGATCGATTTTCAATTAATGTTTTAACTATGAACATAGGAAATGTCTGGCGATGAAAAGGATTTCGGTATTTGCAAAGACTGCGAAGACAAGCGCAGCCTGTGCGATAGAATCTTCCTAGATGATGATAAGCGCTTCAGCATCAAGCTGGACGAGAACTTCGAAGTGGATACAGTAAGTCATGACGACAAGTCTTTTTTGTAATTAAGCATGACATCTGCTTCATTTGCTTCAACTTATAATTTCTTTTTACTATTCTACTAGCGTATCCCCTGCCATGCAAGAGTTTTTGTATTGGATAAGATAGGTTTCAGTTCTATGACTACTATGGAGGTAAAGAGAGTTTATTTGAAGACCGAGCATGCAAAATTATACAACGAAGACGACTACACCTATTTTGGATGCAAAACATGGCGAGCACTATGCAAGACTTATGCATTTTAGCCTGATATGGTTATCACCTTTGATATTCGTCCGGAACATGATATTGAAGGTAATACCGACATCTGGGTCGATGTGCAGATGCCTCCAGTTCTACCAAAATGTGAGTTTCTCAACCAAATTTATGTCTTTGATATTGTTTATTAAAAAATAGTGGACAACTAATTTCTATTGACAGCTTATTTCCAATCAAGCAAACATGTCCACCGCTTGATAGACAGGACATACTACTGTCCCGGGGCTGAACTAAACTGTGAGGAGATAAGTCATTATGTTTCATGGCTTGAGAATCTTCATACTGTCATGTATTTAGGAAATATGGTAAGATTTTTACTATTTGTACTTAGTGCATCTTTTGCATACATTATTTCGTAAGCTAAACTTCATTGCTAAGTATGTTACTATATAATGTTCTTCAACAGGGACTCCGGCTGAATGTTGTGCCTCATTGGATCGAGACTAAAGGTCAGATGAGAATTGTTAGCTTATGGCCAAGATATCCTATAATGCACTTTAGTGCATTCAGGATTTCTAATAGCGAGGAATGCTTAATAGTGAAAGATTGGAGCAAAATTATGAACGGTCGCAGAGAAGTACTAGGGGACAGCAATCAGAAGCGCAGCCCACGATTAGGAGACAGGTCATCTGCATGCTCCAACTTGATGAAGAACAAGTGCTACACATGTTTTATGTTATTTAACCTGAGAGAGAGCAGCAGGAGTGATAAGCTAGTGTTGGTGGTAATGACTCTGATGATTTTTATTAGCTAGTGTTGCTGGTGATTAGATAGCTACCACAGCTAGTGTTGGTGGTGATTAGCTAGCTAGAATGAGTTTGAAGATGATGATGTGCTACACTATGACTATGATGATATAATAACTACTGTTAAAGTTATGACTATGATGATGGTTAAATAGCTTGTGCTGGCGGATTAGATTCAAGTGGAGGCAACATGTGGTGCACATCGAAAGTACTACTAGTCCTAACTAGATCAAGTTTGGTTTAGTAGTATACTTTTGACATGCACCACATATTGTCTCCACTTGAACATGATCCACCTTCATTTGACACACTGTTATGGACATAATGATGTAAACCTCATAACTGGTATTGTACCAATAATTGTATGATGGTGTATAAATACACTAAAAAAATAAAAAAAATACTAGTGCTGAAATTCAAGATTTAGAAATTGATAGGAAAATAAAAACGACAATTCAATTGTTTGTACAGGTGTACAACATGTTTTAAGGATAATGTGGAATATGACACGTTCACATGCATTTTGGCAACAAGTGCACTTACGGAGGGGGGAAAACAGGTAGCCCCATGCCTCCCATGATTTTTGTTCCATGTATTTCGCCACAAATATTGGAGGAAAAAAGAAAAATGTATTTTCCCCTCAAAAAACGACTTGGGAAGAAAATCTGGAAAATCTGAAGTAACCATAACTACTCCGTGGAGGTTGTCCCCCGTGGGGAGATTCGATCTACCTCTCCTTGATTTTAGGGTGAGTTCAACGTGAACGTGATGGTGAGAGGCTGAAGAAGGAGTTTTGTGCGTTTACAACAACCTTTTGTTTTACAACTGTATAATAACAAATGAAAGAGAATATGTGAAAAACAAAAAAGAAAAAGGATATGCATACATGATGGGCCAGCCCAACCATCTAGAGGGGATGTGTGGTCCAGCACACGGGTGAGGTTCGCCTGGGACATCCCAACCAAATTTGGCCCAACGCTGAGACGCACCGGGGGCAACTGACGGGTGGTGGGAGATTAGTCCCACCTCGCCAAGCGAGATGCGCACGCACCTACTTATATACGCGGCTGAGAGACCACTTGCATGAGCCTCTCTCACTGAAACAGCATGTTCCCTATCCACTTCTGTCTATGCCCTGTCGGGCCTACTAGCAGGAGAAATCAACATCCCACGGGCCTGCATCCTGGCCCATAAGGCTGGGTGTCTAGTCGTATGCAGGTTGTGGGGTTTGATATCTCCTTTTAGAAGGTGTGCGTTTTCTTTTCCAAATCACCCAAAAAATTTTTACATAGTCACATCCATGTAATAAACATGATTATAAAAGAAAATTCAGCAATAATGAAGTTTACACTGTGCCCTTAAGGTAAAGTCAGAGGTATGTACCTGAGTTTCACTAAGCCACTATAAATTATATA
Source organism: Triticum dicoccoides (assembly GCF_002162155.2). Taxonomy (NCBI): domain Eukaryota; kingdom Viridiplantae; phylum Streptophyta; class Magnoliopsida; order Poales; family Poaceae; genus Triticum; species Triticum dicoccoides. The sequence continues at coordinate 740,837,165 of NC_041393.1, read as the reverse complement.
AAATTCTAAAAAATGGAAAACTTCCAAATTCTGTCTATGTTAATGAAAAGATCATGTGTACAAAATTTCAGGTGATTTGGATGTGGTCGAAAAAACCACCTTGTTAGAAAAACTCGCTTAAGTGAGACCAAACGGTCTGTCTGTAATGAAGTGATTTTTTTGACCATCTCCAAAATAACCCCAAATTTGTTGTACATGGTGCCATAAATGTAACAAACAGGATATCCAAAAAAACTCAAAAATTTTAGGTTTACACTGTCCTCTTTTGAAAAATTTCGTGGTAAGGCAAGTGAGGTAGCTCATGACCATACCCATGGCATAAATTGTTCAAATGGCCTCAAACCGTTCCCCTTTAGCCAAGTTGACCCACACCATCCATCCACCCTTGACCCCACCTCGGTTGGTTAGTTCTCCAACGAGTCCCTCCCTCCGTAAGCCAAGCATGTCAAAGCGACACACAGCTACCCGTCTTGCACACCCAGATTGGGCATCATGCACTAGTGCCAACAAACATGTCCAACTGAGCATCTTTGCCCATCGTGGACACTACCGCATGGTCTAGATCGAGGTGGCTAGCGGTGCATGTTGTCGGCCTGGTTGGCTAAGGGTGCATGATATGGGTCAACATGAATTGTATTGCATCACATCTAGATTCCCCTGTCCGGTACCGGACGCCAGAGGCCCGGAGCAGCCCGTGCATGGTACATGAATCTGCACGGTCGCTGGCGGAACTTTTTTTTGAGCATCAGTACAGATGCAAGTGCTCATATACACGCGCATACACTCAACCCTATGAACGCACACACGCACACCCTACCCCTACGAGCACCTCCGAGAGACTAAGCCAGCATATCATCTTGAGATTGACGAAGCCACCATAGGCGCCTCGTCGTCAACGAGAACGTCTCCTCCCACTGAAAGCACATCGCCGGAAATCCTGAAATAAATCCAGGAATAATGAGAGCACCAGGATTTGAACCCTGGTAGGTTGGGGATACCACTGTCCACCTAACCATCTCAACCAGAGGTTGGTTCGCGTCGCTGGCGGAACTTGGATAAAACAAATTTGACCTAACTGACATGGGGTAGGTGCATGCTGAAATTCAATATTTAGGAATTTTTAACAAAATAAAAATGACAATTCAATTGTTTGTACAGGTGACATGTTCACATGCAATATGGCAACTTGTGCACTTTTGGAGGGGAAAAAGGTGCACTCGTTCCACCGTGCCTCCCATGATTTTTCTTCCATGTATTTCGCCACAATATTGGAGGAAAAAAAGAATGTGATTTTGCCTCAAAAAAATGACTTGGGGAGAAATTCTCAACTAACCATATTTAGCTACTAGGTGGAGGTTGCCCCGCGTGGGGAGATTCGATCTACCTCTCCTTCATTTTAGGGTGAGTTCAACGTGAACGTGATGGTGAGAGGCTCAATGTGGAGCTTTGTGCATTTACATCACCTTTGTTTTAGGAAAAAATAAGCACCTTACAATGTGAAATTATAAAATCCTTATTAAAACATGCTTAAAATCCTTATTTCAAAAAACTTGTTTGTCTTCCTAGATAAAACAAACATAAAATTATGGGGATAGTTTATTGCGTGGC
>NC_041393.1:740818387-740834988 GCF_002162155.2 Triticum dicoccoides | reverse complement strand
CATTTACCGCATTTCTAGGGTTGTAACATCGAAAGTTCAAGATCTACAGCGACCACATGAAATCATAGCAATGATTGGGATGAAAGCCCCATGTTAAGCTCTATGGTCCATATATGCACCATATGCTACCAAAGGGAGGGGTGGCCTCGACACCGTTCTCTAGGCTATGATGCTCATCAGCTGTCGTTATAATCCATGCAAATTATCGAGGGGCCGAAAATTCACGGGACCTAGCGCAAGTGTAATCATACGACCCCTAAAGGGTGTGGTAAAACATAGAGAGCGGCATGCATAGGCCCTCATGTAGGCTGCGGGCAACTGGGGCCATATCCCATGCTGGATCAAGCCACAGAGTGGGAATGCGTTCGTCCTGTGAAGGGAGTGGGGGGCCGTTCCTTCATTTGCCTCAAATCTCGTTGCTGCGTGATGTTAGACCTAGTAACCAAGGTCCGTACCGTGCATCGCACTCAGCTGGAACCACAACATGCATGCACACATGGCCACATATGAGTCTACACGGCGGGGATGCATGGTTCGCGGGCTGGCACAAGTGTCACGGGTCATGTGTCTAGGTGCTACTCCACTTGGGTCTAAACAGCGGGGGTGCATGGTTTGGATCTAGCTACCGAGAGGTAACGCGTCTGGTTTGTGCCTAGGAAGTGCATCACGGGGCCTGGCGTGGTCTCATCATATGACCCATGAAGGGTATGGTCAAACACCGAGCGGGGCATGCATAAACCCTCACGCGGGGTAAGTATAAACGAGGCCATATCACATGTTGGATCTAGCCAATGGGAGGGAAAAAGTCCGGCATGCGAACGTTGTGTGGGGCTCGTTCCTTCACTTTCCTCAATATTCGGTGCCGCTTCATGTGGGCCCTAACCGCAAAGGCCCGTCTCGTGCATCACACCCACCTGGACCCACACTGTGCAAGCACACTTGGCCACGTAGAATCACACCGATAAACCTTGACAATAGCTAGGGTTTTATAATTATCCATTCATTTTACCTAATCAGTACAACATAGCTAGCGATGAACAAAAAAGGTAGATGCCATGTGAAACTAAATGTGCCAATTGTCCCTTCTAGTAGTATTTTTTTAGTAGTTCTCCCTTCTAGTATTTAGTAGTACTGCGCAAAACATAAAAAATGTCCCTCCTATTTTGCTGTTTTTTGAACACACTATTTTGTTGTTCAGTTTATGTTGCCACGTTTGTGGACCGATATTGTGCACTTTTTCTTTTGCTTGGTTGGTTGATTGGTTTGTTCGGGCAAATCTCTGGATGTGCACGATGCCGCATGCGTGCATGTTTCTACCTAAATTTCAAAACTGACGAATTGTGCATGGCCTTGACCTCTCTCTCCCAAACAAATTTAATGTTCACTCCACAAATCTCGCTCCCGCCTCCGACGTTCGATCGCCTCTGCCTATCCACCCACGTCTTCGTCGCCGCCCACTACTCGCCGCTGCCAAAAAGCCCACATTCTTGCCGGCGAGGATGATCCTACCTGCCGGGGGAGGTGGCGTGGCTGGTGCGCTCCGTGCGTCGGATGTGGACCCCATGAAGGAAATGGCCGACAAGGACGTCGTCGCCGCCGATTCGCAGCCGCAGCTGGTCCAACACAGCACCAACGACGACGACTCGGTTAGTGTTTGCAGATATTAACCCTAGAATTTGCCTTCTCGAGGTTAACCCCAAAAATTGCTCTCTTGTTATTCGTTGCTATTCGTATAGACAATCATACTGTTCGCCTTTTTTTATTAATCGTACGGTTATCAGTCTTAGGGTTTGCAAATTACATGAATGGATCATTTGTATTCCATTTTTATGCCTGTCTTTCGTATAACCAAAGTTTTAGGAAACCAATACAAAGAAAAAACAATCCATTTATGCCTGCCTTTGATATAATGTACAATTTTCTGGCATGAGGTTGTTTTTCTTCTAATACCAGATTGTAGATTTTGAAGAATGGGAGAACTACCTACAGCTGAGGGAATCTTTCAGAAAGAAAATCTTCAAGTGGCTCATGGCTGCAAAGATAGTTTACCGACGTAACAGTCGCTATAAATGCCCGTTTTGTAGGAAAGAGAACCAGCATTCCAAAACCACAACAATTGCAGCTTACAGAAAGAGGTGGCATCTTAAGGCAAAACCTGCTGAGTTGGCCAACAAATTGGTTAGGGTGAAGACCTAAAAGCATATAGTCATGTTTGTTTTTTGTGTTCTATTGACAACAAATGTAAAAAAAATATGGGCCCACATGACAAGTATCAATCTTTATCTCCTTCGACGGTCAATGCCACATTAGCCAACATGAACTAGTGTTGATATATTGGACTTACATCCTGGCAAAATTCGATGTCATTCTGAACCTTCTTCATGGGAGGCCTTTCGGGACGGGTAGGGTCCGTCTCGAAGCATGTTTTTGTCGACATCCTTGAAGTGGACCAACAACCTTTTACCTACATGACTAGCATCATTGCCAAGTTTCGTAGCTTTTTGACGTTGTAAGGATTATCTAACGCTTTCGCGTCGATAAATCATATAATACTTAAGTTTTTTTCTGCGCCTATTTTTTTTCTATGCTCGAGGGTGGGCTGCCATGCATGCGTGTCGTTGGGCTGTGTAAAGAAGCCCAACCGTTGGACCGAGCGATGTCCGCCGCCGTTGGATGTGCCTGAGCGAGCCTACATTGCATGTGGTTGCATGCATGCGTCTGCTTCAGCCTATGTTGCATGCGTGCACATACGCGAAGGAGCACGCGCCGCATAGCCGTCCCCGGTTGACCCGACCGACGGCACATAGGGCAGCACTTAAACTACGCGTTTTGATTCACACTACAGTTTCCCACGCGTGTACACTCCCGATGCCGCGGTGGGTGGAAAATTTGTTCACATTTGACCCCATTGCTGCCACGGTGGCTATTTAAGCCACCTATCATGTTCCTCTTCCTCTCACACCCTTCATCCATCTCCCATACTCTTCCACCTGCATTTTGCGCTTGCCCTTCTTCTTCTTCACCACAAATGGCCCCAAGAACCAGCCCGCCGCAGCCATGCAGTACACCGGGCCAACCTACCGCTTCCCCCCACCGTGCCGGAGATGCTCTACCCCGCCGGGGTGTACGTCGAGAGCACCCTTTGTGTGTGGGCGATGTCAAGGAGGAGGGGCGCAAGGGGGGTCACCGACTTATTCGTTGGGACCGGCTACGGGCACCTCCCTCGGGGATCTCCAAGGATGTACCGAGTCGAGGAGGTCATCCACAACGGGGTTGTGGTTGCTATCCTTGCCCACTTCACCAACCCCTTCGATGCATTCTACCTCCTCTGCCGCGTGTTCTGGTGTGGCTGCAAGTTCATAGCTTTCACCACCCATAACATCTTCACGGACTATGACAACATCTTCCCCACCTACGAGCGCATCCACACTCTGCTGTACCCCATCAACAACACCGCGGAGGAGCAGTGAAGGGCGCCCGGAGGAGGAGCAAGGAGGAGCTTGGCGGAGAAGCGGCGGCCATCTATCTATCTATCTATCTATCTTTTTCAGCTAAAAATTCGATCTATCTATATTTGTCTTGGTGTTATTTAAGTTGTAAGCATACTATATTCATTCATGTTGTGGGCTTTGGTTGGCCCGAATTCTCTATATTTATATTATACAAAGTTTTACAGTGGTTGGGCTTTTTTGGAACCGTTTTAATCTCTGGCATTTTAATCATAGGAAAAAATTGTCTCAAAAAAAGTCATAGGAAGAAAACAATCACACGCCGCCCCTCTCATCCAATGCAGAACCGCCGCAGCCATCGTCCTTCCCCTCACCCATCGCCATTAGAACTGCAATATCTCCTCCCTCTCCTTCTCCTCCATCTCGCGGCCGCAACTTTGCTCGTCTCCTCTTCCACATCCCACCCCCTTCTTCCATCCATGCAAGAACCTCGATGGAGGAACAGATTACCGGCGGCGAAAACGCCGACTTCGTGGAGATCGCCGGCAGTGAGAACACCGACTTCGTGGAGATCGCCGGTGGCGACCAGGTCAAGATGGCTAGGTTGATGGAGATCCGTTATTGGTTTAACAACACAATGCAGTTGAACTGGACGACAAAGGCCACTTTGAGGGAAATGACATCCAGGGAGAAGAAAAAGCTTTTCCCCCCGCCCGCACAACCGAGGCACCACATCGAGATCCTCCTGTGGGCGATGGAGCAGGCCAATTCGTCCAGCCCGTGGGACAGGCGCAGGTGGTGGGCGTTCAGATCCAGGGTAGAGCATCCACTGGATCAGGAACCCACGGTGCACGAGGTGCCGTTACAGATTGTGGAGCCTCCAACTGAGTCGGAGATGACTCCGAAGCGCAAGAGGAGGAGGACAGTGGTCGCGACATCACTTCCCTGCGGTTCTCCACGCTTCCCTCGCCGCTCCCCTCGTCTGAACGGCGGCGGTACTGCTCCTGCTTACAGTTGTGGTGGTAGTGATTGAGTACAAGCTTTTGGGGGCTGGATTATGATGTATATGAACCCTAGGCTAAATTTGTACTATTGTAGTGGTAGTATTTTGATGTTCACCTACACTTCTACTCCAAAAATTTGTTATGTGTCTTTCTATTATTAAGTGCTTGATACTATATTTGAACCTTTTTTGAGTTGTTGATTGCTTTTTGGTAGAGCTACCAGCTCTTCTGGAGATGCTCATGTTGTATGTCTTGTTCTCCATGATTTGTACTAGCATTCTGTGCAATTAGATGCCATGACAAGCCATGTAGCATATTTATTTACTGCATCCAACATGCCATCATTTTACTCTGTGCATCTCAGCAAGTATAAATCTATCAGCTATAAAACATTGCGAATTTGCTTGATGGTTCCCACTAAACTATAAACCTCCCTTTTGTTTTCAAAGTAAGCCATTGGCATCCGGGTCCCACGGCAGTCACGCACACACAAATGCTCCCAGTCATGTGGCCCCTGGCCCACTGGTCATCCTCGATGGCTAGCCAACCTCAGTGTGCCTCTACCAATAACAACAGCCCTTTTTGTTATAAAAATATGCAACTTTGCTTGAAGGTTGCCACTAAAAATATAACTCCTATGGCCATGCTTCCTAAAAATTATTTGCATTATGTTGTCGATACTTTCATGCCATGCCTTTTGTTGCTATGACAAGTTTATGTTGCATGGTAAAATCTTGCTCCAAAGTGGCCATGTTAATATAATTGTTTGATGTTAAAAGTAAGTTGCACTTGTGAGCTTGGTTTTGTTTGCTTGTTGTAACCATCATGTCAACATTGTTTGTCATTATAACTCTTTGAGCATAACTGTAATTTTCACTAAGTCCTAACCTGTAATAGCAACTTTGCCATTCGTGTTTCGCAGAAAAAAAAAACTAGAGTTCACAAGGCTGGAGACCTGGAGTTGTGAGGCTAGGAGGCTGATGGCGCTGCTGCTGGCTGATCCTTCTTCTTCCAGCTTTTGTTCCTCCTTTTCTCTCTACTTGGTGGATTCCTGGGCTACATCCTTATGTGTTGTTAATGTACTAAGTTGATCCTTTGAATTATTGTATTAGATTTAATGTGGAAGTACCTTAATCTCTACGAAAGAGATGTTGGTTCTATGACTGATAATTTCTAGGTGCATGCTTAAATTCAATATTTAGGGATTTTTTTTGAATTGTTTGGATTGCTTACCACATGTGTCACATGGTCAATATTTAGGGATTATTAACATATGAAAACAACAATTCGATCGCCTATGTAAATGTGTACAACATAATTTTCAAGATAAATTGAAACATGACACGTGCACAAGCAATTTGCCAACAAGTCCAGTTGTAGTAGAAAAAGACAGCATGTGCATGTATCCAACCGTGCCTCCTACGATTTTGTTCCATGCTTTTTTCTCCACATGTCTTTGGAAGTAAAAAATATAAGATGAATTTCTCATAATAAACCATTTTGGAGAGAAATTTGCAACCAACCAAAAATATCTTGGCCCCCGTGGGGAGATTAATTGGATCGACTCCTAGATTATAGGGTAAGGCCATCACGATCGTGAGAGAAGAATTCTTTTTTTCAAGGGAAGGTAGGAATTTTGTGTGCTTACAAAATGGACCTTATTGTAATTAAGGAAATTATTATTTAACAGAAACCTTGCTATTTTGTGGTGTGCGACATATGAGTCTACCCGGGGCGAATGGTTGGCTTGGGGGCCGGTGTAAGTGGTGTGGGTCTACTGCGTAAGTCGTGCGCCACTTGAGTCTAGACGGTGGGGGTGCATGGTTTGGATCTAGCTACCTTGAGGTAACACATCCGGTTTGTGCACTGGGTGCATTCCCGTTCCTCCTTTTCCACCGGTGCTTTCTCTCAAGTCAACGGAGAACAATCCAAACGCGCATGCCAGGTCCCGGCCTTTCTTGGGTCCCTCGTGCCATATTCAGGACAGTTGCCGCATTACTACGGTAGTATTATCGGGAATTCACGATCTATACTGTGGCCACATGAAATCATAGCAGGGAATGGGGTAACAATCACATGCTAAGCTCTTTGGTCCATATATATGGGCCATGTGCCACCAAAGAGAAGGGCCACCTCGGAGCCATTGTCCATTGAGAGGAAACGAGTCTGGCCTATGAACGGTGTGCAGGGCCTGCCCCTTCATCTGCTTCAGAACTCTGTGCCGCAAGATGTGTACCTTAGCAACCAAGGCTCGTCCCGTGCGCCGCACGCCAACTGGACCCACACCATTCATGCACACGCGGCCAAGTAGACACTCACCGGTAAACCTTGACAATGTACACAAGACGCATGCGCACTCATTAGCCATCTAGCCCCCAACCATGCACACCTAGCCAGCTTCACTCAAACCGTGCACCGTTTGCCAGGTTCACCCACACCATCCATCCATTATTGACCCCACCTCGGTTCGTTGGACCTCCGACACGAGTCCCTTCCCTCGGCATGCCAGGTATGTCAAAGCAACACGCGACTACACATATTGCACACCGAGATACGACGTCATTCACTAGTGCCAGCAAGCCTATGCACCTGAGCATCTCTACCCATGGTGGACACTAGCGCATGGTTAGGATCGAGAAGCCTAGAGGCACATGATGTCAGCCCGATTGGCTGGGGGGTGCATGACATGGGTCCAGATGAAACGCATGGCATCGCATGGATCCACATTCCCCCGCCCAATACCAGACAACGGGCATGTACCAAACGAATCCAAGCGGTCGCTGACGAAGCTTGGAAGCCATGTGTTATTTGCATGCTGAATTTCAATATTTAGGAATTATTAACATAGGAAAAATATAATTCAAGCATCTACGTAAAGGTGTACAACATATTTTTAATAAAAAAATGAAACATGACACATGCACATGCAACTTGCCAACAAGTGCACTTGTAGTACAAAAAGCAACATGTGCATGTATCCCACCATGCCTTCTACAATTTTTGTTCCATGTTTTCTCGCCAGATATCTTTGGAAGGAAAAACAAAAGAATGCAATTTTCCCATAAAAAACCATGATGGCGAGATGGTTGCAACCAACTAAGATAGATAGTGCGTGGAAGTTGTCCCCCGTGGGGAGATTGCATCGACCACTCCTAGATTATAGGGCAAGGCCATCGTGAACGTGAACGTGATCGTGAGAGGGTGAAGAAGGATCCGTTTTTTTGAGGGAAAGGAAGTAATTTTGTGGGTTTACAAAAAAGGAATGCACCCGTTTTTGAGGGACAAAAAATGCATGTTATAATGTGTAATTAACGAAATTATAATTTAACAGAAACCTTGCTATTTTCAAGAAATTTAAAAACAACTTACTTGTTTTGGCAAAAAAATGTTGATAATGCGATAGTCCATTTTTTGGACACTTACGTGTAGTGGTGCATGTTGATGAAATCGGGGTGGAAGTCTTGTGCTAAGCTATTTTGCGGGGTTCGGCATATGAGTCTACATGGGGAATGGTTGGCTTGGGGGCCGACATAAGTGGTGTGGGTCTACTGCGTAAGTGGTGCGCCATGTGGGTCTAGACGGCGGGGGTGCATGGTTTGGATCTAGCTACCTTGAAGTAACACATCCAGTTTGCGCACTGGGTGCGGGCTCGTTCCTCCATTTTCATCGGTGCTTTCTCTCGGGTCAACGGAGAACAATCCAAATGTGCATGCTAGGTCCCGGCCTTTCTTGGGTCCCGCGTGCCATATTCGGGACAGTTGCCGCATTTCTAGGGTGGTATCATCGGGAATTCACGATCTATACCGCGGCCACATGAAATTATAGCAGGGAATGGGGTAACAATTACATGCTAAGCTCTTTGGTCCATATATATGGGCCATGTGCCACCAAAGAGAAGGGCCGCCTCGGAGCCATTGTCCATTGAGAGGAAACGAGTCTGGCCTATGAACGGTGTGCGGGGCCTGCCCCTTCATCTGCTTTAGAACTCTCTGCCGCAAGATGTGGACCCTAGCAACCAAGGCTCGTCCTGTGCGCCGGACGCCAACTAGACTCACACCATGCATGCACACGCGGCCAAGTAGACACTCACTGGTCAACCTTGACAATGTACACAAGACGCATGCACACTCATTAGCCATCTAGCCCCCAGCCATGCACACCTAGCCAGCTTCACTCAAACTGTGCACCGTTTGCCAGGTTCACCCACACCATCCATCCATTATTGACCCCACCTCGGTTCGTTGGACCTCCGACACGAGTCACTTCCCTCGGCATGCTAGGTATGTCAAAGAAACACGCGACTACACATATTGCACACCGAGATACGACCTCATTCACTAGTACCAGCAAGCCTGTGCACCTGAGCATCTCTACCCACGATGGACACTATCGCATGGTTAGGATCGAGAAGCCTAGCGGCACATGATGTCGGCCCGATTGGCTGGGGGTGCATGCCATGGGTCCAGATGAAACGCATGGCATCGCATGGATCCACATTCCCCCGCCTAACACCAGACAACGGGCATATAGCAGACGAATCCAAGCGGTCGCTGACGAAGCTTGGAAGCCATGTGTTATGTGCATGCTGAATTTCAATATTTAGGAATTATTAACATACGAAAACAATAATTCAAGCATCTATGTAAAGGTGTACAACATAATTTTCAATAAAAAATGAAACATGACACGTGCACACGCAACTTGCCAACAAGTGCACTTGTAGTACAAAAAGACAACATGTGCACGTATCCCACCATGCCTTCTACAATTTTTGTTCCATGTTTTTTCGCCACATATCTTTGGAAGGAAAAACAAAAGAATGTAATTTTCCCACAAAAAACCGTGATGGCGAGATGGTTGCAACCAACCAAGATAGATAGTGCGTGAAAGTTGTCCCCCGTGGGGAGATTGGATCGACCACTCCTAGATTATAGGGCGAGGCCACCTGTGACACTCCAATTTTTTTTCTGTTGTTTTATTTTCAGCAAGAGCCTTGCTTGGTTTGAAGAAGGTCATTTAAACCCTTCTTAAAAACCTCTCTTCTGAAATTTTTCCTTCTCAAAAGCATTTCTTGGATTTAGTTTCTTCTAAAAAGAAATCTTTTTGGTTTTGGGCTATTCTCTAGTTTTGATCCATTCTTGTTTTTACCTTTCCTCTTGTGGTTAAACCCTCCCAAAACCCCTCCTTCCACTTTGGGACAATCCAAATATTCTGTCCCAACAAGTCCAACTCATTCTTTGGATTTTATTTCATTTATTTCTTTCCCCAAAATAATTATGTCCTTTATTTTGAGCCTAGGTGATTTGCAAAGCAAGTACCTTAATGCCTTTGAGTTTTGATCTGAACTCAACTCCTCTGGATAGTCCCTGGCACCCACAACCTAGAACCATCAAGATCCACTCTTCTTCTTTTCAAAATTTTTAAGTTTCAGCTTCTGCAAGTTTGGACCAGATTTATCAAATTTGGTGAAATTCATATCTCCACTTCTCCAAAAATTCCACCAAAATTCAGGCAGCCCCCAGTTGCAATGAGAGGCCACTCCACCAAAGATCAGCTCAAGGAAAAATCCCCACATGCCAAAATCATTCTGTCGAACACCTGGCTTGCACTGTTACTTTGCATTTTCAGAAAAATTGAGAGTTTCAGTAAGTTCAGATTCGTCAGAGTCTGGTCACCTGTCAACAGTGCACCCTGGCGCGTTGCGCACGAGCTCTCCTCCCTGGCCGGAGTGCCGCACGCCCCCTTGGACGGATACAGGCGTCGGTGGCGGCGAGCCTCGCCGGCGTTGGCAGTTTCTGTGGTGGCTGCGCCACCCGTGGCGGCCAGCGAAGGCCCGAGCCCGCTCGCCACGCCACCCGTCGCCGCCCATCATTCCCTGGCCCTCCGTGTGGCTCATGCACGCCAACGCACCCCCGTTGCACCGTCGCCGTGGCCGGCAAGCACAGGGCACGCCCTCTGCCGCCGACGGGCCCGCGCCCCCCATTCCGTCGAACACCCCCCAAAGCTTCTAATCCTAGCGCGTTTAGTGCCTAAATGGAGCATGTAGACCTCCACGTTGAAGCTCAACCGCTAAACCACCCGGACCAAGCCCTGCGCCGCCATAACCTTCGCCGGAGAACTCCGTTCACGGCTGTCACCTCGGATCACCTATAAAAAGGGGCCCCGAGCTCACCCTTGAGCACGCACCCTCCCTGCACCTCCCCAACACTCCGCCAGGCCACTAGAAGGACCTCGAGGAGGTCTCCTTCCCCAACTCCGGCCGCCCCGTTCCGCCTCGGCCTCCACCTCGATTCACTCCTGTGAGGCCGTCCCCGGCGTCCTAACCTCATCAGCAACCCTCTCGAGCACCCAGGAGTCTAACCCCCACTTCAATTTGCCCTTCGCAGCACTCTCCGGCGAGAGCCAACTCCTCCCGAACCGCCGTCCGCCGGAGCTAGGGCCGCCGTCGACACAGTGCTCGCCGGCGACCACCACCACCACCCACCGATGCGGAATGATGCACTGAGCACGGAGGTACCACCCGATCCCCTTGCCTCGCCGTGGATCGTCGCTGGCGACCACCGCAGCCCTCGGGCGCCGACGAGCTCCGTCTCCCCCTTTTAAAATTTTAAACCAGACGAGTGGGACCCGCCTGTCAGTCTCTCATTCTTATCAAATGAATCGTTTACTAAAAGCGTATTCTGGCAAAATGCGCTTTCCAGTTTGAATCGTTTTCTGGACTTTTCTGCTTAGCCCCCTGGGAAGTTTCTGTTTCATTACAGAGAGGTCCTTGGACCAAAACACTTACAACTTTTAAACAGAAAAGGATTTTTGAATGATTCTTTTTCTGCACTCTTCAAAATATTGTCTAGTTTTTTATCATATTTATTTGAAAAATATTTGGTATATTTCTGTACACCTCACGATATTTACGATAGCGCGTGTATTTTTGTATACCATAGATACCGAAGGAGGTGACGGAGCCGCGAACTTCACCAAGTTAGAATCCGAATACTCCGAACCAGACAAGCATGTTTGAACTCTTGATATGATGAGTGTTTGTTGCATGTTTACATTTAGGAGTTTCATGGTATGTTTATGAACACTTCTTTGAATGTTATATTTCATGCAAAGAAGTGGAAAGTGAATTTCAGAAATCCATATGTTGTTGGATACATATTTGCATGGCCAGGTGATGGCATGAGGATGGGTAAGATGGCAGTGTTGTGGCATGCCAGTCTTATGCCAGTCTATTTGACTTCAATGTCATCGTAAATCAAGTCACATTCCCATTCATTTCCTTTCCTGTACTGCCGCATGTTTTCCGCATGGAATATGGCTTAGTAAGTTGCAAACCGTTTTCCTGGTACACACCAAATAGAGAGGCCGGGATGACGGTTCCATGGCCCTGGATTAAAGCCGGTCTTCCGGTCAGGGGGCATGGGTGTTTCTGGTTGGGACCGAGAGGGGGGCACCCCTTAGAGCGCGCGTATAGAAATTTGATCCCATGCTATTCGAGGTTGTGACCTCCCCGTCTCAAAGTTTTTCTTGTATGATGTCTAGGGTGATTCCTGGCATCGTGAGGTGGAATGGGTGTGTACTGGTTAAATGGGTTTCTACCAAAATATCGTAAACGGAATTAGTCCTTCGTGACTATGGAAATCCGTTGGCTGTGGATAGTTAGTACAAACTCTGCAGAGTCACAAATCCTTTAAATCATCTCGTACATGTCCATGTACTGTGTTCATCTTATCTTGTCAAATGTCAGTCCCACTGACAAAACTCCGGTGGACTACAGGAGTGTTAAGTCCGGTTAAAAGTTTATTCTTGTGGATGGAATAATCTGATATTTACCTTTGATATAAGCCCTTTCTGTGATGTCGCTCAGACGTCCGACTGTGGCGCACTTGATATTTACATCTGATATAAGCCCTTTCTGTGACGTCGCTCAGACGTCCGACTGTGGTACGTTTGTAATTTATTTTCAATATAAGCCCTTTCTGTGACGTCGCTCAGACATCCGACTGTGGCACGTTTTGTTATTTATTTTCAATACAAGCCCTTTCTGTGATGTCGCTCAGACGTCCGACTGTGGCACACTTGTTATATATTTTCAAATAAAAGCCCTTTCTGCGATCTCGCCCAGACGTCCGACTGTGGCATGCTTGTCTTTTACTTTTCAGTATAAGCCATTTATGTGGTGTCGCTTAGACGCCCGACCGCGGCATGATTTTTATTTTGTTTACCTTTCGAGGCGTCGCTCCAGACACCCGATCGGTTTTAGTTATTTATTTTACTCATCTTGTCGTGCAAATTCTTTTTATTGAAATGAGCATTATTATTATTTTGCTCATGACGCATTCATGCATGCATTTGTTATATCCTTGGTCCGAACTGTCTTGCTAGTACTTTCAAAGTACTCACCTGGCTTGTTGATTTGGCCAGATGTTGATGAAGGCGATCTCATGGATGAAGAGTTCGATAGCGAGTCCGACGCCTAGAGGAGTCCCAGTCAGTCCCGTGCGATTCTGCATTTGGTCACTGTATTATATCTGCTTCCGCCACCCCAGAAATAAATTCACCGAGCCTCACCTCGACGCTCAATGAGCTGCCAGTTTAGAAATCAAGCTATCCACCACCACTTTTATCTCGAGCTAGTAGCCTGTCACCAGACCTCTGTGTCATAACCGCCCTTATGTATAATATTGGCGTGTTTGTAATAAATTGTTGAGCATCCTCAGCTCAACCCTGTAATATATTTGATGCTACTGGTCTTCTGTATTCAAGTAATTGTCTACCAGTAAGGATAACTCTTCTTATACTGGAATCAAGAGATCGGTTTCTCAATAAGTATTTTATTGAAAAACCGGTCGTGACAAACTTGGTACCAGAGCCAGGCTGACTATAGGAAGCCACTAGGTGCGATCGCTAATCGGTTATTAGCATGATAGAGTTTATTCATGTTCTGCAAATGTAGTCATTTTTCTGACAGTCAGCATAAAATTTATGATCTGATCGTTCAGAATTTTTGCCTACTTTTGTAGTTGGCTGGCAACGAATGTGAGTCACAGATGTTCGCCAACGTGCCTGAGGGGTTCATCAAGCTCCTTTCCTTCGTCGTTCAGGTTGCGATGGGGCCATCCGTGCGCCCAGTCTTCACACTTTATCCACACAAGATCAACGACAGCCCGACCATGCACCAGGCCGCGGTGCAATTCAAGGGAGGGCATCCTGAGATATGCCGCTTCCGATTCTTGGGGAGAGCCATGCCCACAGAGAGGCATGCTATGCAGATGGCTGCCCGTGAGGCGATAGCTCGTCTCCGGGATGTTCTTCCTGCAACGAAGACCCGTCGGTACCGCTACCTTCCATGCCACGTGCCATACACCTGTCACTACTCATTCTCTTGCCCCAGAGGAGAGCGAGACGAGGCCTTTGAGATGCTTGTCGAGTACCTCCGAGTCTTGGAGGCAGCCTTCGACAGCATGGTGGACGACCTCGTAGCTGCCCGCATCGACTCAATCCATGGCTGTGCCGCCAACAGAAGGGAACTCCTGCACACCGCTCCACCGCTCACTTTCATCTCGTCCTCAGCGTCTCATTCACCTACCATTCTCGCCACTGCTCGTCGTCTGCCGACCACCGAAGAGTTCAACCAAGTTATTGCACCCACTCCCGTTCGCTTTGCACCACTTATTGCACCCACTCCCATTCGTGCTATTCCACCTATTCCGCCCACTCAAATTCGTGTTACTCCGCCTATGGCAACCGCTCCAGCAGCTCAGCGCATCGCTTCTCGTATGGAACCTATTAGCAAGGAGGAGGTTGAGTCCCCAGCCTCACTGCATCTCACCCTCGGCAGGCCAAGGGAGAACCTCACCATCTCCGACTGAGTACGCTTAGCCGCCATGCGATGCATCGACTTGTGTGATATGTTTATATGTACATAGTTTGTGAGAAGTAGCTTGTTTGCGCATCATGTAGGGTCTGGAGAAGTGCACTAGTCTCAATAACATGTCAGGATTATGTACGCATATCCTGAGTGGTGTTGTATAATTACTGCATGCATGTATGATTACTGCTCACCTCCTGGGAGAAGAAGGGCCTGGCCTGGGGCGAGCCCACGGAGCTGACCGGACTCGAGACGTGCCTCAGAAATATGAGGTAAAAGAAGATCAAGCTTGTCAACATGGTCCAGGTCATGCTCATACGCCGGATTCTCCCATGTCAAAGACGAGCGTTTGATATGTGGGAGTTCAACCCGGCCGAACACCAGATGCTGCTAGAGCTCTTCGGTACAACGCACAAAGAAATCTGGAAGCTTCTCTTCAAGACCGGCGAAGTCCCTCCTCCCCTTTCCGAGGACCGGGGGCTCAGCGCAATGCGCCTTGCCGGTCCGGTAAGTCCTCTAGTTATTACAAGATGTTTCCTTTCAAGTACATTTGGCGGAGGATTTATAAGTGACCTTGCTGATCGAACAGGAGTGGGTGGAGACGGCGGAGCAGATCTACTATCCATCTCCATTGCCTGAGGACCCAGGAAGCGCACTCCTGGCGGAGATGCTGGTTCCGGTGCCCTACAAGGCGCCGGAGAAAAAGGCCGAAAAGAAGGCCACGGGGACCCGAAGGGGTCTTCGGCACGAGGCCGCACCCGCCGCCTCGCCAGAAGAGGACGAGGTGCACTCCTCCCATGAAGGGGAGGAGAGGAAGAAGAAGAAGGCCGCCTCAACTGAGGGGGCCGAAGGGTCCAAGAAGGTGGCCACGGGGACCAGAAGAGGTCACAGGGGCAGGGCTGTGATAGAGTCGTCATCTGAAGACGACGAGGAAGATTCTCCCCCTGAAGACGGAGGGGAACATGAAGAAATGCCTCCTCCCCGTGCTAGGGAGGAGAAGAAAAGGAAGGCCGCCCCGTCGGGGGAGGCCGGGACACCGAAGAAGGGCAAGGCGTCCCTTCCAGATCAATCCACTACCGCCGCCTTTAGTGACGAGGGCTGCCTGCCCAGGGGCAAGACCCCGGGCGAGGTCGTAAGTATCCGCATTCCATGATATTTTTGTATGACTTTTGACCTCACGGTTTGTAATGATGCCGAACACGTCCATGCAGTCCGGCCGGAGCTGATCTCGAGGAGTCCTCTTCGGAGGAATCTTTGAATGAGTCGGAGATGAATTCGCTCCCGACGGCGACCTCTACGCGACCTGCAGATGGCACCGAGGTGTTGTCCCGTAGGATGTCCGAGCAGGGGGCGACGGTTCCGGAGACGCCCCAAGGCAAAATCTTGGGCGCCAGACACATGGGGGATGAGAACCCCATGGATTATGCTGACGGGAGCCACAGTAAGTCTGGCTCTCGGCCGGTTACTGCACCGGAGCCTGCAAAGGTTCCGAATTCCGATAAGCAGCCCCCGCGAAGAAGGGCGAGCCGGCAGTGCCGATGACCTCCGCCCAGCCGGAGGCATCGAATAATTTGTTGGAAGTGCTTCGAGGCGCTTCCATCGAGGATGAACACCGTACACTTATGAGTACGGTGATTCAGAAGGTTCGATCTGCCAAGAGTGGATTGACCGAAGCCTGCACCAGCCTGCTAACGGGCTTTGAGGTAAAC
Organism: Triticum dicoccoides; assembly: GCF_002162155.2. Classification (NCBI taxonomy): domain Eukaryota; kingdom Viridiplantae; phylum Streptophyta; class Magnoliopsida; order Poales; family Poaceae; genus Triticum; species Triticum dicoccoides. The sequence continues at coordinate 740,818,955 of NC_041393.1, read as the reverse complement.
AAAGTGTGAGGAAATATCACCCGATAGGTAGTAGCCCCTGATACTTTGGTTGGTGTTCGGAGAGAAAAGCCAACCAGAGGGTCAATTAAAGAACCGCAGAAAACTAATAATATTTGTCTGTATGAATCAAACAGGCACTGCTGCTAACCGCCACTGCACGCATGACCGAAGTTGCCAGACTCAAGCGCGAACTGGGGCAGACCGAAGAGGAGCTCCGCCTTTCGAAGAAGCATCTCGAGGCGAACAGAGGTGAGAAAAACCCCGTCCATGTGTCGTATAAAGGATGAAAAGTTTTTGATGCTAAGAAAAAGGATCATGGCTTTTGATAGGGACCGCGAACGAAGTGGCAGCCCTGAAGGAAGCACTGTCCGCGGCCGATGCCAAGGCGGATACTGAGCCCACCGAGCGAGAGAAGCAAGATGCTCGTGTGGGAGAGGTGCAACAAGAGCTCCAGGAGCTCGGTCAGAAGTTAGGCTCCCTGGAGCATGACTACAAGACGCAAGCGTTTGAGCTTGAAAAGGCCCTCCAGAGCACGGCCGACGCCAAGGCCGAAGCCCAAAAGGCCCTC
>NC_041393.1:740811972-740818145 GCF_002162155.2 Triticum dicoccoides | reverse complement strand
CAAGCATGTGGAGGAATCATTTCTTTTACTTAAACGAATCCGGAGTTCTCCAGGGGCATTCGCAGATCTACCACGTAGCGTTTCGGACGCTGCAGAGTTCTATCGCGCTGAAGAGGGGAGCTCTACGGAGAAGATGTTCTGGTCCCAATATGCCGGGACCGAACACCCGATGCCTCTGAGTGACCAACTAAAGCAGTTGGTCGAACTCCACAATGCGGCCGAACAGGCCATGGGGGACCTCATAGTCCGGATGTGGCCTGGGGAGCCCCTGCCCGGCAGCTACTTTGGCCTGGTGAAGCGGATGGTGCATGCCTGCCCACGGCTAGAAGTTATCAAGCAGTCCGCATGTATTGAGGGTGCCCGACGGGCCTTTGTCCGCGCGAAGGTGCATTGGGGCAAGCTGACGCTGAGAAGCTCGTGAAGGATGGACCCCCAGAGGTCAAGGAGCATCGCTGCCCCGAGAAATATTATGATGGCGTTATGAAAGGCGCTCGTCTTGTGGCGAATGAATGTCCTAAGAACGTAATTTTTGAGTGAATGTACTCATGTCGTCCATGTAATATGAGAACGGGTTTATTTGTGCTATGCAGCACTTTGTTGGATTTAAAATCTTACCTTCTCTACAGTCATTTATCAAAATCTTGAAAGTAGGCCAGTCGTCGGCTGCCGCCCCCTTGCAACTAGTACTGGGGTGTTTGTGGAAACCCAAACACTCTTTATCCAAAGTTTTGGTCCTTTAAGGAGGTGTTTGGTGCAGCGAACCTGGCAATCGGATTATTCGGCTTTATAACTCTCACTTGACCATAGAAGTCTACAATTTTAAATTTCGGCAAAGCCCCAAGTATTCGGAAGGCCGAACTGGGGCGCTATGCACGCCTAAATCGGACCAAGCCGATTCCTTGCCATAAGCGGAAAAAATCTTTAGGGATTTTGATACCTCGCGAACAGCGACCAGCTCTCACCGCATCATGACGGTCAATTTTCGGCTTTCTCTAATGAGGTGCTCGTCCGGAAGAACCGGGACACAATCGCAGTAGTTCTCCCTGCGCTACCTTAGCCAATATAACGGAACGTAAGGTACCAAAACAAGGGAGCCGGGCTAACCCAACTATTGACCCAAGACATGATTCGGAGCTGATGGATATAATGCTATAAGTTCGGGGTGCCGCACTGTTGAAAGTGTTCGGACTTTCCTTGCCATAGTATGGGGCTCGATAAGAAACCCCTGGCAAAAATGACCGTACCAAAACGTACGGATGTAGTATTGAATAAATATTCAACAGAAAATATGAGGTAGTGATAAGAAGCTGACGCTCCGTATTACTTCCCATTTATTTGGACAATACGGCAAGACTTAAGTGTACAACTGATGCATTAAGCAGAAATAAATAGGACTGTTTGACGTGTCCTATCCAAGGGTAGGCTACATGCGGGTATGCAAGAACAGGTATAACGATCATTGAAGAAGACCACCTTGGTATTCCCTTGCATGCAAACAGCCTATTGCCTCCTTGGTGCCTCCTCCATGATGAGTCCGGTCATCCGATCTCTTCTGGCGGAGCTGCCCGAAAGTAGCGTCCCGAAAAAAAAGAAAAAGGTATGTGGGCCTCCTGGCGGCCGAACCGCACTCTGGCCGCATTGTCATTTCGCCTCCACCTATGCCCATGGTATTTTGAGTGCGTAATTGTGCATGCGTGGTACGAACGCCGCTTGACTGGAGCTGGGGTGGAGGCCGGATTGCTAATCGAGCTCCAGGCATGCCTGACTATCATGTTGCGGGGTACTCTGAACTCGCTTGACGGTGTTTGGAGATGTCATTGCCGGATTGGCTGTTTGTCGGAGGAGGCTGCTTTGTACTTCTGCCGCGAGGGCCGCAGTATGTTCTTCCGTACGGAGGGAGCGGTCTGTATTTCCATTAACCGTTATAACCCCGTGAGGTCCTGGCATCTTGAGCTTGAGGTATGCATAGTGCTGTACCGCGTTGAAACGAGCGAACACGGTTCATCCAAGTAGTGCGTGGTAGCCACTACGGAAAGGGACGATATCAAAGATTAACTCCTCGCTTCGGAAGTTATCCGGAGATCCAAAGACCACTTCCAGTGTTATTGAGCCCGTGCAGCGGGCCTCTACCCCTGGAATTACACCTTTAAAGGCGGTTTTGGTGGGTTTGATCCGTGACGGATCGATGCCCATATTGCGCACTGTATCTTGATAAAGCAGGTTCAGGCTGCTGCCACCGTCCATGAGGACTCGTGGGAGGTGGAATCCTTCTATGATTGGGTCAAGGACCAATGCGGCTGAGCCGCCATGGCGGATGTTGGTGGGATGGTCCCTACGATCAAAGGTGATTGGGCAGGATGACCATGGGTTGAATTTCGGGGCGACAGGCTCCATCACATAGACGTCCCTGAGTGCACGCTTTCGCTCCCGTTTGGGGATGTGGGTGGCATAGATCATGTTCACCGTTTTTACTTGGGGGGGGGGCATTTCTTCTGCCCTCCAGTGTTCGGACGCCGGGGTTCCTCGTCATCGTCGCTATGCAGCCCCTTGTCCTTGTTCTCGGCGTTTATCTTGCCGGTCTGTTTGAACAACCAGCAATCTCTGTTAGTGTGATTGGCTGGCTTATCGGGGGTGCCATGAATCTGGCACGAGCGATCGAGTATGCGGTCCAGACTGGACGATCCCGGATTGTTTCTCTTGAACGGCTTCTTCCACTGACCGGATATGGAGTTACTGAATCCTGCATTGACTGTTGTATCCTCTGTATTGTCGCCATTATTTCGGCCCTTGTGTTTGTTGCTCCGTGGCTTTCCGTTACTGTCAGGGATGTCTGAATTACCTGGGTTTCCAGGCGCGATGTTGCTGTGAGCGAGCCAACTGTCCTCACCCGCGCAAAAGTGGGTCATTAGTGTCGTGAGGGCTGCCATGGTCTTCGGTTTTTCTTGGCCGAGGTGTCGGGCAAGCCACTCGTCGCGGATATTATGCTTAAAGGCCGCCAGGGCCTCAGCGTCCAGATAATCGACAATTTGGTTCTTTTTAGTGAGAAACCGAGTCCAGAATTTTCTGGCTGAATCTCCGGGCTGTTGGGTAATGTGACTTAAGTCATCAGCATCTGGTGGTTGCACATAGGTGCCCTGGAAGTTATCGAGGAATGCGTCCTCAAGAGTTTCCCAACTGCCAATGGAGTTTGCTGGCAGGCTATTCAGCCAGTGTCTAGCTGGCCCTATAAGCTTTAGCGGGAGATACTTGATGGCATGTAGGTGATCACCGCGGGCCATGTGAATGTGGAGAAGAAAATCCTCGATCCACACCGTTGGGTCTGTTGTGCCATCGTATGACTCAATGTTGACGGGTTTAAACCCTTCTGGAAATTCATGTTCCATTACTTCGTCAGTGAAGCAGAGGGGGTGTGCGGCGCCTCTGTGCCGGGCTATGTCACGGCCTATTCCGATTGGGTCTGGTCAGTAATGTCCAGCCTCGCCGGATTTATTAGCATTGTATCCAGCATGACGATCAGTGTCATGCGCTGTGGCGCGCCCCCGTGATCCGTAGATCGATCTTGGTTATCTTGCGTTGTTTTCCAATATGTCTCGCAGGTCCTGCGTATTCCCTCGGGCCATGGTGAACCGGCGTGGGGGTGCGGGCTGGTGTCCGGCCTGATAGCCTATTTTATCCCGACCACGAGGTGGCCGGTCAGCCTCATCTTGTGCTGGAAGTTCCGGCTCTTCGGTCTCTTCTTCCAGCAGTTTATGCTTTGGGTATCCCCTGCTCTAGGGCTCGAGTCCGTATTCCTCGGCCGCCAGGACTTCGGTCCATCTGTCTGCGAGCAGGTCTTGGTCAGCTTGGAGCTGCTGCTACTTCTTCTTCAGGCTTCGTGCAGTGGCTATAAGCCTGCGCTTGAAGCGCTCCTGCTCTATGGGATCTTCTGGTACGCCGAATTCGTTGTCACCGAGGCTCACCTCGTCTTCGGAGGGAGCCATATAGTTACTGTCCTCCAAGTATCCGTCCGTCGCCTGTTCATCTGGGCTAGCCATCCCGTGTTCCTGTTCAGCTTGCTCGAAGTTGGGTTGATCAGGATCGTATGCCTCTTCGGCACCATCTGGCTTTTCTTCCCCAGTGCCGGTATTGTTGTGGCGAGGCTTGGAGCGGCGCCGATGACGCCCATGTTTTGCTTTCTTCCCCGAGGGGTTATCTTTCGTTGCCTCATCGCTGTTGGTTTCTTCGGGAGTATCCACCATGTATATGTCATATGAAGAGGTGGCAGTCCAGCGCCCTCTGGGCGGTGGTTCCTGTTCTTCTACTGCATCATCGTCTATACCGTCGATGTCTTCTGAGTCGAAGTTAAGCACGTCGGTCAAGTCATCGACCGTGGCTATTAAGTGGGTGGTGGGTGGGCAGTGAATTTCTTCGTCGCCAGCTTCCCACTCAAGACGGACATAGTTCGGCGAGGAGTCTCCTGACAGGGAGAGAGACCTTAAAGAATCTAGCACGTCTCCGAAGGGTGAGTGCTGAAAAATATCCGCGGCAGTGAACTCCATGACTGGAGCCCAGTTAGATTCAATGGGAACGGATGCGCGCGGCCCGAAACACACGGCCGGAGGTGAGTCCGGGGGTCCGGAGACACAGATCCCCTCAGGAGAGGAGTCTGTGTTTGGCTCCAACGCCGAGGAGTGTGCGGCCTCCGGGGCGGGATCCATCCACCCATCCTTGGAAGGCACGACACGCTCTGGAATGAAGTCCGGAGCGGTAGCAGGTGCAATGTTCCGAATACTGTCCGACTGCAGATCTAGGTCGTGCACGTCATGATTGTCCGGCGCTCCTAACAACGGCCCGAATCCGTCGAAGATCAAGTCTCCGCGGATGTCGGCAGTGTAGTTTAGGTTTCCAAACCTGACCTGATGGCCGGGGGCGTAGGTATCGATCTGCTCCAGATGGCCAAGCGAATTGGCCCACAGTGCGAAGCCGCCGAACACGAAGATTTTTTCGGGGAGAAAAGCCTCACCCAGGACAGCGTGCAGGATGGAGGAGCCATCTAGCCTTGCAGCGACTACACAGAGGAACTCTCAATGAAAGCACCAATGTCGGTGTCAAAACCGGCGAAACTCGGGTAGGGGGTCCTGAACTGTGCGTCTAAGGCTAATGGTAACAGGAGACTAGGGACACGATGTTTACCCAGGTTCCGGCCCTCTCGATGGAGGTACTACCCTACTACCTGCTTGATTGATCTTGATGATATGAGTATTATAAGAGTTGATCTACCACGAGATCAGAGAGACTAAACCCTAGAAGCTATCCTATGGTATGGTTGTTGATGATGATCGTGATCAGTCCTACGGACTAAACCCTCTGGTTTATATAGACACCGGAGGGGGCTAGGGTTACACAAAGTCGGTTTACAAAGAAGGAGATCTACATCCGAATCGCCAAGCTTGCCTTCCACGCCAAGGAGAGTCCCATCCGGACACGGGACAAAGTCTTCCATCTTGTATCTTCATAGTCCAACAGTCCGGCCAAAGTATATAGTCCGGCAGTCCGGATACCCCCTTATCCAGGACTCCCTCAATCGCCATAGGAGGAAGTTGGAGGTGGTGAGCTTGGCGGTGATAAGGCTAGCAGATGGCAAGGGGACGGCGGACGCCGGCAGCCCGTTGAAGGCGGCCGGCAGGGATAGGGTTGAGAGGGCAGCGGAGGAGGAACCGGAGGCCGTCGGGGAACCCATCGTGCGATTACGCGTGATGGCGTGATATCATGTGAGACAGAAGAAGGAGATTGGGATTCGGCACAGCCCATAGGGCGGCCGGGGGAGTGTTTATATATGCAGCCTCTAGGGCGAGATTACATAGGTTGTTACAAGAGATAAGGAGATAACTACAGATATTAACAGATTTTTAGGTTGTTAGATTTAATTAGATTTTTTTGTTAGGTTAGATGTGTAGTAATTAATTTGTTTATATTATGTTAGATTTTTTTGTTAGATTAATTAGATTTTTTTGTTAGATTAGATGTGTGTAGTAATTTAGATATGTAGTTCATAGATTTTTTTGTTAGATTAGATTTTTTTGTTAGATTAGATGTGTAGTAATTAATTTGTTTACATTATGTTAGATTTTTTTTGTTAGATTAATTATATTTTTTTGTTAGATTAGATGTGTGTAGTAATTTAGATATGTAGT
>NC_041393.1:740806428-740811170 GCF_002162155.2 Triticum dicoccoides | reverse complement strand
TTTTTTGTTAGATTAGATGTGTAGTAATTTTGATATGTAGTTCATAGATTTTTTTTGTTAGATTAGATTTTTTTTGTTTGATTAGATGTGTAGTAATTAATTTTGTTCATAGAATTTTAATGATTTTTTTGTTCATGGTATTTAGAAAAAGGAAAAAAATAAGAAGTAGTTTATATATAGTTGAACTAGCTAGTTGATTTAATAAACTAATTTATTTTACTATATATAGAAGTAGTTTGTTTTTAGTAAGTACTACTTATTTATTTATAGTAATTGCTTAGTAGTTGAACTAGATAGTTGATTTAATTAATAAAACTACTTTTATTTAACTATATATAGAAGTAGTTGCCGCATAGATGTCGGTGATGCCTATCCCGCATCCTCGTCGTCGTCGACTCGGCGGTGGAGGCCTGCTTGATCAGGGCCATGTTCGGGACTGGGCTCCACCGGGCTGGTATTGGGAGGTGCTACCTTCCGGGGGACGTAGGTTGGTGAGGAGGCAGCCCGTTGTTGACCCGATCCTTGTTTGGTGGCGGTCGCGTGGGCCAGTGACGGTGGTGAGGCATCTGGACACCGCGGAGGTGGTACGTCACCGTGTCAGCGAGGAGGACGAGCACATCCGTTGCTACATGGTTGCATTGGAGGGCAGATTCGACAATACCTGGCAGGTTCTTCAGGGATCTCACTGGAGCTATGATCCTGTGATGGTTCCTTATCATTGGGTGTCCACCGCCCGCGTCGATACCCGTCGGGCGCTACAGTTCTACTTGTATTAGTGATAATATTCGACGATGTACGGACACCAAGAGATGATGTACTTTTGCTTATAATTATTTAATGCATGCTAATTTGAATACTATACTTTATTTTATGATTTGGTTTTGCTTATTTTATGATTTGGTTTTGCTTATTTTATGATTTGGTTTTGCTTATTGAATGCTCATATTGGATAAGTTCTCCTTCATTACCGTGTGCTAGACAATTTGATATAATAATGCATTCGGGAATGAAAGGAGGAGCTACGTACATCGATCATCGATAGTCAACCCGTGATTAATAATAATGATCTAGTTTAATATTTGAATTATGAACGTAGGCCGGAAATGTCGTACTCATCGGACGACGAAAACCGCCCGGGGGAGTGCGACTGGTGCCACGACGACCGAGGTATCTGCGACAGGTTCATTGTGCTGGACGAAGATCGTCGCTTCAGCATTAAGCTCGAGGAGACCTTCGATGTTCATACGGTACGCAACCGACGATAATAGTTTTTTTCGTAATTACTCATGACTTCAACTATTTTAATCATGACAATATTTTTCATCTTTTCCAATTCGACTAGCTTATCCCATGCTTTGCAAGATGCTATGTCTTGGAGAGGATGGGTTTTGAAAACCATGAAAGTTTCGAAACCAATAAAATTATCCTAAGTACCCATTATGGTGTGGATTTTCAAGTAAAGCTGTACAATGCTCAGAGTGTAACCCATTTTGGTTGCAAAAATTGGGAAGCACTTTGCAAGATGTATGGTTTTGATGAGGGTATGCTTGTTACCATGGATCTTGGTGATCCTACAATCGAGCAAGAGAGACCTACCATTTTCGTCCTTGTGGATACACCTCCAATTATGCCCCCATGTGAGCTTAACATAGTTATTAAGTAATTTATATTGTTTATTTCAAAATAGTTGACAACTTATTCTCCATTGACAGCTTATTTTCATTCTTCAAAGAATGTGTGGAAGATGGTAGACAGAACCTACTACACCGAAGGCTCCAAACTAACTTATCAGGAGAAAAATCATCTGGTCGCATTTTGTACTGATCTTGAGAATTACAATATCTACAATTGAACTCCTCAACATTATGGTCAATATGTGCCACTAGTGCAAGTGTTGAACTACGGTAACTACCATGGAGATACCCTGATAAGATTTTTTACTATTACAACATCCGTGCATCTTTTTGCACACTTCTAAAACTAGTACATCATATCATTGCTAACTATGAAGTTATTACTATGTTTTTCAATAGATAATCCCGAATGATTGTGTGCCTCATCTGATGTATACACACGGTAGCCTTCATGTTTTGAACATACAACCAGGTCGTCCTACGAATCTCAACTATCCATACCGGGTTTCTAAAAGAAGTGGAGACATGACAATCAAAGAATAGAAAAAATGTATGGACAGTCGTAAGGAGCTTCTTGGAAGCAACATTCAGCGAAGGGCAAAAATTGGAGACAGGATGATCGCCATTCTTCATAATGGAGAGTCAGGGTCTATATTGTTTTATGCTATTTTACCTTAAGGATGTTTAGGTCCTACCTGATACTGATGATCATTAGTTAAGAACAATTATGTAGGGTTGGGTTCGATGACTATGAGGATGATGATCGTATGACTTATTATTAATAACGAGTAGAAGTTGTATGATGATTCATGATTAGTATAGCACGAGTACTTGTTATTATATATGCTGACGTATGCGAGCATGCATGAGTTATTGTATCAGCGGGTAAAATGAACATATATAGCAGCAGCGTTGGTAAACCAAGGACGAAGATATAAGAGAGGACACTTCTCTCTATTAGCTAGCTAATATAACAACATAAAAATAACCCCCAAAACCCCTAAAGCAGCCACTTTCCAAAAAAAACATGGACTTTTGGTCCCGGTTGGTGCCACCAACCGGGACCAAAGGCCCCCTGACTGGGCTGGGCACACAGAGCCACGTGGAGGCACATTAGTCCCGGTTCTTGTTTGAACCGGGACTAATGGGTGGAGGTATTAGTAACGACCCATTAGTCCCGGTTCATGAACCGGGACTAAAGGCCCTCACGAACCGGGACTATTAGGTGTTTTTCTAGTAGTGAACTGAGACACATGGAATGCAGGCAAAATTGCTACGAACAACCAAACACATCCTATATGAATGTGAAATAGGCCACATTTCTAAAACAAAAAGGATAAATAGACTACGTTTGCATGCAAAAATGTTAAATAAAATTAGAGCACGTTCACATCCAAAAATGGAAAACCAAAGCTACCAAGTTCAGATAAAAAAAGAGGTGATGCGAATTATCAATGCTTGCTATTTGACGTGAATGAAACATAAATAAAGCTATTAAAAAATTGCTGCCGACAAGCAATGCACCAAAATCCTTACTGTTTCCTTCCCAAAATACGAATATCAATACTTGCTATTTTTGTCCCAATCGGCTAGCTCATAAGCAGCCATTTGACCGGATTGACAAACCATCCCCACGATCGCATCACATACAATCCAGCAGTCTCAGAAGCAACATCTCCGGCGTACGTGTAGTGGATATTGCAATTTGCAATACACCTGACTATGGCGCTGCTGCAAGCCAAAACCAAGTCAGCAAGGTATAATACTATACTACTGCAACTCATTTTATTGTCTTCTTATTTTATGATAGGCAGAGTACTCATGCATTCTTATTTTGCCATCTTGTGGACGAATTTGAGGTGTTTTGCTTGTGAACTTTTCTCTGTACGATGTCTTGAAAAATTTGTCTGGTCCAATTTAGTCCGAGCTTTCTTTTAAAGTTCATGCATTTGAAGATTAGAGTTTCAAGCGGTATACTGTGTGACGGCAAAGATGAGCACTTCAATTCTTCTTGCAAAATGAAAAAACATGGGCACTCAGATTCATTTTCACATCATAGATCTAGGATTTTGTTTCTGAGCAAGTTCAGTTTTCTTTTCAGAAGAACTCTTCATCTATTGAACGGGAGTAATTTGTGTTGAGTTATTTATAGTTCTACTCAGTGGGCTTTGACATGTTGTAATACTAAAAAAAGACATATTTTATTTGTTCATGCTATCTCCTCTCGCTCAATTTGTCTATGACTGCAGGGCGCTTCCTACGGAGACCAATGCCAATGATATGCTCGCTTCGCCATGCTCCTTGGAGCCACTGTAGTCCCAGACTATTTCCATCTTTGATTATACTCGGCTGCCTCCGCTAGGTCCAGAGGATGATGATCACTCTGCTGCCATTCTGGTGGCTCAGCCTGCTGCTATTATTCATCGCTTTGATAAACTTGCTGGCTTCAAGGTAACCGTGACGGTCGTCAATGAACCAGGCGTCGTTGAGGAATGGGTCAAGACTGTGTTGAACTCCCTCCAAACGGTGGAAATGAAGATTATTGGTCTAGACACTGAGTTCACCGACCAAGTCCATGGGGTGAAGAAGAAGGACCTGCCCCCGGAAATGCAGCGACGTGCCGCTATACTTCAACTGTGTTTTGCAGATTATTGCTTGGTGTACCACATCGTTCACTCGCCTCGCATACCAGACAGGCTCAACAAATTTCTTGCTCGTGAGGATATCTTCTTCTGTGGAGCAGCAATTGGCAATGACGTAAAAATGCTTGAGCCATACGGTCTCCATGTCAAAAATCCATTGACCTACAAACACGCATTGAGATACCAATTACAATTTGTAGTAAACCTACACCATCGCTATTTGACCTAGCATATTTTGTGTTGGGAATGAATCTGGAGAAGGGCAACGAGTGCAAGCAACTGAAGAACTCCGGATGGGAGATTGCTCCATTGAGCTTTGAAAGAATCATATATGCTGCGTTTGATGCCCTTATAAGTTTTGAGACAGCTAAAGGGGCTACAAACCTTGGCTATATGCGCCTTGATGAATAAGCTTTGGACTATCCTCTGGACATACGAGTTATTTTATATGTCTAGGTCTTATATA
>NC_041393.1:740800316-740806202 GCF_002162155.2 Triticum dicoccoides | reverse complement strand
ATACATACATATGCCTATTATAATAACTTTCATAGTAGCCCGAGCACATGCGCGTGGAGCATCCTATTTTTGTATTCTTTTCTTTTATATGTTGTGAAATAAAAATTAGATGTATTATGGAAGTCATATTATTATTACTTTTGTTAGTAAACATGCCCGTGCATTGCAATGGGAAAACACAACGCCCAAGGTGTGAGAAGAAATGTGACAAGAAGAATCATCAAGCAAATAGTAGCCCGAGTACATGCGCATGCAGCATCCTATTTTGCTATTGTTTTCTTTTATATTTTGTGAAATAAACATTAGTTGTATTATCAAAGTCATATTATTATTACTATTATTAGTAAACATGCCCGTGCGATGCAACAGGAAAACACGACGCCCAAGGTGTGGGAGAAAATAAATGTGACAAGAAGAACCCTCAGCAATTCTCGAGCAAAATCTTCATAAGTCCTCTTTCAACGTGGCGTTGTCTTGCACCATTAGATTTCCCCGTGCTTGGCTACGGAAACAAAATAACTGTAATGAAAACTACATAACTTGTACTCAGACTATTTTAATCTGTTTGAAACGAAAATATTGTTGTACATGAAGAAACAATCAAGTGGGAGCACAAAATGTTGTAGGCCCAAAAAGGGAACCTGATACTAATGTTACCAGTATAGGATCAGACCATCCCATCGAGTACACAACGTGTGTTCTCTCTCTTTATGCAGGTGAGACAAATGTTCAAGTTCATAGATTTTAGATTGCAATTCATGTATAGAAAGTTGTGCATGCATTTTGGTTGCACTGAAAGAGGGATCACAATTCTCCTATACACTGCCATTTTCGGGTTGTGGAACATGCACGTATCTTCTTCGAGACAAAAGTCTGGTACTCCCGTTCTGAATAAAATTTTAGAGAAGAAAGCACACGCTGAAGTACATCTTTACACCCAAATTGTTTCTGGCTGTGAAATTCAGAAGGCTACAAAGAGAGAGACAAATCAACACCCCTTTTACACCAAAACTGTACATGTTCCAGCTACATGGGATCGCCCTTGATGTGGAGGAACAGGTACACCACTGCAGCCAGGACCCACTCCACATCAAGCATCCCGGCAGTACAAGGCTTATCGGAATGTTGTGCGCTGTGTGCAGAAGAAAGGATGTGGCATCTGCGTAGTGTGTCAATGGTGGCAAAGTCTGTACTGTGAGGACAACAATCATTGGGTAAAGGAGATATGTTGCTTTGTTTTCATTACAGATTTATGTACCATTAGAAAGCACACCAATACATGTCCTCACTCCATGATTGCATCAGCATCCAATAATTTTCAGTACGCTACACAGATCATTTTTGGGAATAATGACAACAAATATCAAATTATTGCATGACATTGTTTTTAATCTGCTAAAATCAACTTTTAGAATAATGCCAGACATATCAAACTATTGGATGAGATGAATTACCAAAAAATCTAGAAAGAACAATTCGAGTGAAGCTATCAACTTTCAGCAACGGAACTAAGCAATATGAAAATGAATGTTCTTTGCGGAAACATTTCCTCAACTTTAATTAGTAATGTATATGCTTTTCCCATGCCTATACAGTAAAACTTGTACTTCAAAAGTTAGGAGAAAGTTTAGTACTTCTCAAGGATATGTAGTCCATAAAGAGCTTAACATTATTTTTCTGGTATGCAGGCAAGTGACATGTCTTCCCGTGAAAGGAAGATCTTCTCAAGGATCCATTTTGGTGAACAAATTGAGTGTGAGAAGTAGCCAAACGCACCTCAATGTTTGGTTGTGTTCTTTGGTCTTTTGACTTTTATCGCGATGTTGGATTTGGCTGAAAGGGACAGGAGAACAACTCTCACAGATTTTGCCACTGATCCATGAGAAAAGGAAACATAATAATTTGGCGGGGAACCTCAATGTTTTTGCCGATAAGGACAACATAATGATTTTTTTAGACAGAGAAAAGAGAGCATGCATATAATATGTTTTTCCTTGAGGATGATGTAGATAGTATGTAAGGAAATACTAACTAAGAACTTGGCATAGGGTTGACCTGAAACTTTACAAAAGCTAATGCATGAATAGCCTCACAAATAGTAATATAGTAGGTACAAGCAGCATACCCACATCCTCCTTCAAGGACCGCCTCATCTTCGAGCCCAACCACCCATCGCCGCCACCCTCGCCTCCTCCCCCGCCGCTGCCGCACCACTAGTGCCACGACTTTGATCAAAATCAGAGGCACGGGAGCACGAGGAAGACTGGCCACTGGTGACAAACTCTAACCGCAACCAGAAACCGGAAAAGAAATCAGACATAAAAATAATAAACAAATGCTAACTTTCCCAGGAAGCAAGTCACAAGAATATGTCCAGCTGAGAATATGTCAGTTGTTTTTGTATACTGCCTTGCCTGAAAAGCTATACTGTGGTAACTACATGTTTGCTTCACATTTAACCTGATGAGTAGTGTGACAAAATTAGAACTGCGTATAATACTGAGGCCATTAAAAGAAACTAACATTGGTTGCTTGATTAGCAAGAAGTGTCAGCAGAAAAAAAATACAATTAATTACCATATAACCTTTCACTGGACATGTTTAAAGACGTGCAATAAAAATAACTAAGCATACTGAACATATATACACAAAAGAAAAATAGATATAACAATATTGAGGGTAAATTCAGAAAGAGAAGTGCCACATAAGAAAGAGAAAAGGTAGGCATAAAAAATAGAGTAGAATGAGGAGGTTACCACACTATTATTGTTGTATGTCGCAAGCAGCTAAGCTTAGCTCTTGGTGGTGACGATTCTGATAATGTTCTAATCACCACCATAAGCCTTATGCTGAATCATATCATGCAGTAATTTGGCTTCTGAAGGATACATGCACACTTTGTTGCTCCATTTATTCAGTGCAGCGTGTTTTTCATGCGCTTCGTTGTCATAAAATGAAAACATGGGCAACACAGAACCTACATAATTTTCTTTCTTAAATATCTTAATTATACTGGAGAAAGATTGCAGCACATTTGTAGGACAATAGCATAGATCCATCTTCATACACCCAGCTATAAAAGAAGCATAATTGTTGTCTTTTTTTACCCTATGGATAGATCAACCTGAACATATTTCATAAGATTTGTGTGAAGAGAGTTTGTGATATTCATCATATTTACTCTAACATCAAGTGACTTATCTCAGTAGTTGCAATTCAAGATTTGTGTGAAGAGACGTTCTGACAATCATCATATTTTCCCTAGCATCAAGTGACTTAATTCAGTGGTTCCAACTCTAGCATACCATTTTCAGTGGACCTACCGGTGTAGTATGCCAAGTTGCACTGATGTATCAGAACTCTTCGGTTGATTTACAGTACCTACGATCCAAGAAAAAACTGCAATATACTACACGATACACTTTATCAGCAAGGCTGGTTTTGCTGTAGAGTTGAAGATTTGTGCATAAGAGGAACCATGATCTCCAAAGGATTAGTGTAGCACATGAAATTCTACATCCCGTTAGCCTTTGCAACTTGGAAGCACAGTAACAAAATTTATCGGAGCTGAAACAACAAAAAGGTAAGGATTTATCCGCGGCGGCTCTTGATAAGCTTTCTTTTGAACCATATTGAACACATCAGGCTAGCGTATACCCGAAACAACCTGACTTCAGTACACTTGACCTCGGCTACACCTAACACTGAGAAACCTACAACAGGAGGATAAATTTCCTTGACGATAAAATAATAAAAAATATCTATCAGTCTTCGACCTAAAATAATACTATCCATCAGGAGCTTAATGATATCATTGATGACATTGCTAGAAAATAATACCCCAAGAAAGAAAAGATACCAAGGAAAACAAATTGTGTAGTTCCATTGTCTGAGATGTAGTCTAACTTTGTAACCAGTTTTATCTACTATGAAATCATTGCAACAGCCACAAAAATGCCAGTGCAGAATTCTCATTTACTGTCTTCAACTCCAAACTGGATCGTGCCGAACCTTTCGCACATGGTTGTACTATTGTTATCTGAACCAATATATGTAGCACCAAATACAACATTTAGCAGAAGTGCCAATGCCAAATTAGAATAGGGTGAAACACAACCATCCATCATTCTTTCGAGTCTTTGGGCCTTCAAACTGTTACCGTTAGTTGCATTTATATGTTCGCTTGGAGACTGATCCGTGTATTAGCAATACAGATGCAGCAAACAGTCTTCGTAGGGAGCTAACAGGTAAAAATATTTTCATAGGTAGAGAAAATGAAGTACATAGAACATGTTGCCGTCATGGCAAGAACAGTTTTATTCTAGACATTCCTAATTTTCAGGTCCTTGAACTCTTCGTCTTACAAATAAGAGACTTTTGACTATATACTTGTAATTTGGAGCCATTTGTTGAGCTTACCACTGAAGATTCAACTACTGATCGCCCCACTTTATAGAAAAAGCAGCAACCGAGCAAAGTACACGGCCAAATGATACAAGGTGGAGAGATAGTCGGATCACGCAAGAAACTACGCTACTGAAGGATAACACAGGGAAATCTAGATACAACGCCACACTACGCCCTAGCTCACCTAAGCTTGACGACAACGCCCTCGGTAGGGAAGATGGCGCGAAGCATCGCTGCTGCCGAGTCCAAAGTGGACATGAGATTTCACTCGGAACCCTGGCACGGAGAGGAGATCCACAACGACGACTTGAAGAAGAAAGCGGTGGTAACGAGCATCGTCGCCGTCAGCGCGAAAGCGCGGAGCTTTCACTCGGTAAATCACCCGTGCCACACAAGGCCACCAGGGCAACCGCGGTAGTTCCAGACACCCAGATCTAGATCTACGTGTCGCCCCGGCGAAGGAGTGCGAAACCGAGCCACCAGACGCTACCCCCTCGTCACCCACACGACCAAGAGGAGAGCCACCACCGCAGCGATAGTGCCTGCCGGAGAGCTAACCACGCAGCCCATCACCCAGGGCCGCCGCCTCGACATCCATGTCCCGATTCACCGCCAACCATCGACCTCACAACACGCAGCCACGGTGAGTGGAACAGGAGGTGTCTCCTTCCGCTTCTAGCCCGGCATCAGCCACCCGGCCTGGGTGAGCGCCCCCACAGTAGGGGCATCCACACCTGTGTCCCCCGACATTCATCATCAACTGTGGGGAACACGACCTAGTAGCTGCCGACGGCCATCGCTGATCAATTCCTGGCACCGTTCACAACCAGACCGAGTCAAGCTCGCACGCCGCCACACCCATGGCCAGCACCGTCGATCCGTCTGGAGCATAGCAGCAACACGGGTGCCTACTCGGGTCGACGCCACAATGGAGCAACAAGGAGAGAACTAACGCGAGGGAAGACCAATGAAGAATAGGTCGTCTCCCGAACCATGCACTCTGATGGACGCCATCCACCACCACCGACCAGATTCAGCCCCGAGGCCGCCTGGAGGACAAGCTGATCCACCTAGGACATCTGCGCCGCCCCCCACACAAGCCTCCCCAGGAGCCAGCATCCAGAGAGCACACCGCCGCTAGAAGCACTAGATCCGTGCCGCCTGCCGACCCCCCACCTCCAAAGCTGACCAGATCCGGCCGGTAGGCCGACTGCACGCCACCTCCTCGGTCAGGAGTTCCGCAGCCGCCGCGCCATGCTCGGGAAGCAGAGCACCGGCACGCAACCACTAGCGGGACGCGCCGCCGCATCAAGCCTCCGCCACAGTGCTGCTGGGCCCCGTGGCCGCCCAGCGCTGACACCCGAGATCGTCACCCCGCGCAGGCCTTCCACGGGAAGAGGAGGAGGAAGGGCCCTACCTTCGCTGCACCATCCGGGCGCCTGTCGGCGGCATCGGGGAGGAGGAGAGGGAGGCAGGGCT
>NC_041393.1:740792267-740799981 GCF_002162155.2 Triticum dicoccoides | reverse complement strand
ACGTCGCGGGAGGGGGAGAGGAGGGTCCGTTCGCATTTTGCTTTCTATGACAGCATTTATCTACTTTGTCCATTTCAATACCTCGGGTATATGTATCTTCCATAACATTCTAGTCTATTTTATTCTCTAATCAGAAAAATAGCAAAGCCTAGTTCAGGTCAGGTATGATGAACACATATTCAGAGCAGAGCCAGATAAGATCCAGAGCTATGATGAACACATATTCAGAGCAGAGCCTAGTTCAGGTCAGGTATTTTGCAGATAACAATATTGTGTGTGAATCATTCAACAAGTGGAATGTTGAGGCTAGGAATGTACCTCTTATCGGCATGTTACATGCTATTAGATGAAAAGGCATAGTTAGGATTGAAGAGAAAAAAATTAAAATATGATAATTCAAATGAAAAAAAAATCTTTGCACAAGAGCATTAAGTAATTGTGTTTTTCTAATGCAGTTCATAGTGTTAGAAAGATTCATATGAACTTACCCACATGTACCATAAGCACATGTTTATAGTTGCAATAGGTGAAAAGACTTGTAGATGTAGGTATTGGCAACTCTATGGCTAACATGGTAATATGTTATAGCCATAGTTTTAAATAGTGTACTATCTTGGAGCTATAGCATAGCTATAGTGTTTGGAGGGGCATGCTGCTTAAACATTTAGCAGGCTATAGCGCAATTTGCGTGCTAGTGCACTAAGACTTCTGCCACGATTTTAATATCCTACTATTTAGACCTTTGGTTATAGCTTGCATTTATTCTACATCCAAAAGCAATGATGATTACATTGCCAAGTGCTACACTATTGATAAATATAAGAAGATTTATTTTCACTATTGACAAATTTCATGAAATGGTTAGCACTTAAGAAAATGTTCATGTTGATTGATAATGACGGAAATGGCAAATAACGGAAGCATTTAAATTAGGAAAACTACACGCTCACGAATGCACCCATCCGGCCTATTCTCGCACACTCCTCTCAACTAGTGATTTTCTTGGAGTATCGATAAATGTCCCAAACTTCTTGCAGCAGCCTGACATGGACATATGAGGCATCTATGCCAGGTTTGAAAGACTTCCGACACCATTAGCATGTTGCGACACTTCCGACCATTTATCGGTCCTTTTTCACTAAGAAAACTCTTAAAAATGCAAAACTTATAAAAAATACAAACAACTTGGCATGATGTCTTGAATTGGTCATAGAAACGCTGGTGGAAAGAATTTTGGGTCATTTCACTATTGCCCCTTTTTCACTGACAAAACTCTAGAAAATGAGAAACTTATCAAAAATCCAAAAAAACTTGCCTTCATGCCTTGAATTAGTCATAGAAGATGGTGGAAACAATTTGTGGCCGCTTGACTTTTGTCAAAAAAATGTACTTCCAAAAGGACCCTTCTGCCCAACCCGAACACCCACCATCGAACATGGTTCATTTCTGGACATCCTTGAAATGACCCCAACTTTTGCAAACAGGTGGGCATGGCCATTGTAGGCATCATGCCTGAGTTGAATGACTTTCAACACCGTATGCAAGTTGCGACATGTCTGGCCATTTATCAGCCTCTACAGAGAAAACTCTATAAAATGAAAATTTTGTCGAACAATGAAACAATTTGGCACAGTGAGTTGACTTGGTCATACAAGGCCATGAAAAAGTGTGGTCATTTCAAGGATGTTGAAAAATAATGTGCTCTCAGACAGAGCCTTCTAGCCTACCCCCATTGAATACGGTCTATACTTTGGGGCATCCTTGAAATACAAAGAAAATGCTAGAAAATAAAAAATTTGGCAAAAACCAAAAGAATTTGGCGTGGTGCCTCGAATTGGTCATACAAAGCCATGAAAAAATTGGGGCCATTTCAAGGATGTCAAAAAACAACGTGCACTCAAACAGAGTCTTCTGGCCTACACGAACACCCTCCACTGAACATGGTCTATTTTGGACATACTTCAAATACCCCAAATTTTGCAAGTAGGTGGGCATGCCTATAGTAGACATCTATGTCAGGTTTGGAAATTTTCCGGTACCATATGCAATTTGCGACACGTTCGACCACTTATCGGCCTTTTCTGACCAAAAAACCAAAAAAAATGCTAAACTTTTAGAAAAAACAAAACAACTTGACATGGCAAAATAATTGGGGCCATTACAAGGATATCAGAAAAGAATATGCTCTAAGATGGGCCCTTCTGGCCTACCCAAACACTCTCTATTAAACATGGTGTTTTTATAGACATCCTTCAATCGCCCCCAACTTTTGCCACCACTTCGGCATGCCCATGGTAGGCACCTATCCCTACTTTGAACATCTTCACCGTATGCAAGTTGCAACACATCTAGCCATTTATCGACTTTTTGATCGAGAAAACTGTAGAAAATGCAAAACTTCTCGAAAACCCAAGTAACGTGACATGGTGCATTAAATTGGCCATAGAAAGCCATGGGAAAAAAATTGGGGCCTTTTGACGGATGTCGAAAAAGAAACATGCTCTTGAATGGAGCCTTCTGGCTTACCCGTACACCCTACGTTGAACATGGTTTTTTTCTAGACATCCTTAAAATGATCCCAACTTTGTCCACCAGGTGGGCACACCCATGTTAAGCTACCATGCGAGGTTTCAACGACTTCTGACGCCATACGAACATTACGAATCAACCTTTTTTTCACCATCCCATCCAGCTTTATCCGATTTTTGGAACATTCTACAAGGTCCCATCCAGTATTTTCCTGTTTAAGGAACCTTCTAGGAGGTTCCAAAAAAACATTTTTTTTTCCTTTTCCCTTTTATCTTGTCACCTGTTTTCCATTTCTTTTTCTTTCTATTTTCGTTTTCTTTGACCTTTTCCCCCTTTTTCTTGTTTAATGTTTCTCTTACATATTTTCAAAAAACTCAGAATTTCCAATTCTATCCGTAATCTCTAATTATTTCATGTTTTCAAGTTTAGTGCATTTTATCAATAATTTTTCTTATATTTTTAAAAAATGTTCAGATTTTAAAAAAATCACGTGAGTGTTTATTCATATTTACTAATCAATGTTCAAAAACTTAAAAAATATTCAAAGTGTAAAAAAAGTATTTGTAAAAATTAAATAATTATTTGCGTTGTAAAATTTTGTCCAGGTTTCAGAAAGTGTTCCCGTTTTAAAAAAAATTATTTAGTCATCCAAAAAAATGTCAACTTTGCTAATTTTGTTTCATTTTTTTTAAAATGTTCTGGGAGTTTCAAGCAATGTTTGAGCTTTCAAAATTTATTTGGAATTTCAAAATATTCCTCTTTTCAAAAGAAAACTTCAGAAATATTCAAATAAAATCGTTTCAATTTTTTGTTCGTGTTTTTGCAAAAAAAAATCTGAATTTGTTACTGGTTTTCAAAAGATGTGTCAACAAATTCAAAATAGTTTGTATTCAATTGTTTTGCATTGTTTCAAAAAAAGGTCGTGTTTCGACATTCTGAACAGATTTTAAAGACATAAATACTCAAAAAATTGTAATTTTTTTTAAAATGCGCATATTTATATTTTATGAACCGAACATTTGTTGAAATTATAAACAACTTTGTAAAAGTGCGAGAATTTTTTGAAAAATAAAAAAAGAATAAAAGAAACAAAGAATGAACATAAAAAAGAAAAAGAAATAGTGGAAAGACCGGTTCGCCACAATAAATCGGTCGCTGAGGGATAGCTATTTTAGTATGTGTTGCCTCGTGGACACTGAAATTTATCAGCTCGTGTGACTAGTGACCAGCGGTTAGCAGCACTAGGTACATGTTGGGTTTGATCCCTCAGACTGCCATACCGTTTTGGCAAAATTTTCCATGTTTCCACATGCGACAATGGGCTGGTCCATATTGCCCATTATACGTGTGGGGGGGAGGGGGTTGTACCGAAGCGGGGCTTCAACATATACAGGGCATGTCCTCATGGTACTTGGCACACAAACCAAAGTCAGAACCTCCACCTCATATAGTCATGCCAGATAGAACAAAGACAACTAGGACAGGAGAAGCTAAAAACACTAGGGTTAGTAAGCATGGGACTGTCATAAGACTTGAATTATGCAAATAAGTTTGGACATCTTGTCTAAAAAGAAATCCTTCTGGTACAATCGTACCAATGTAGCATCATGTCAGTTATCTAGAGTACCTAGTTCAGCCTCTCTGCCAACAGCTAGTTCAACCCAACGACAACACCTTCTTTGGCCCCAATGGTTTTAAAACTTTTTGCTTGTCAACCTGTTATTCCTGTCTTATTTCTTGAATATAATTTATGGACATTCGTCCACAAGCTTCACAGAAAGCTCCATTGGGAAGATAGAGTGTAGCAAAAGAAGTAGGTAGGACCAAGCAATGGCAACAAAAGGACCTAAAGTAGGACCAACTCCTAAGAATATGAATAGAAGAAAAACTTCAAGCAAGACCAATGAAAATAACACCGGTTGATGGAGTAGTACAGTTTCCAGCATCCTTCACTAATAACTTCTCAATTTGCATACTCTCTTTTCTGGTCAATTCTTCATTACTAGAATTCTTTTCCAATTTCTCTTGATTACCAATTCCTTTGCTCATATCAAACATACAGGTCAAGTTTTTCCATCTTGAGATGAAGCAGGGCATCACACAAATCAATCTACCCTTGCTTCCAAAAATAAGTGATCACTAGGCCAAAAAATCAAAGAATTCTGGGCACCGTTCCATCACAGGCGACGGGAGTGGAGGGTATACCTTGGCTACGTCCTTCACGAGCGAGGAGGCAGCGCCTGCAAGTGTGCGAGTGGCTACGATGGTGGCGGAGCATCGTGCTGTGGCGCTAAGCTAGCTGTGGCTGTGTGTGCTATTCTGCAGTTGACTGTGCGTGGTGGAGCTGGCCCTCGGGCACCTGGACTATGTTCGATCTGGCCAGGCTTTGCCCCTAGAACTGACGGCCGAAGCTCATTAGCTGCTTGGGTGGTAGCCGGATGTGCGTGTCTGCTCCTCCGGCGACTAGCGGGTGTGTCGTCCGTGGTGACATTCCGTGAAGGCGCATTGATCGTTCCCTAGCACGGCCGGCTGGGCACGACATCCATCTGGCTCAGGAGGCTAAGGTCCACGGCTTGGTGGTGTTGATACAGATCCGATTGACCGGATGGTGGTTACCGCAACTATACTGCAATGACTTCTTATAGCATCACGATGGCGGTTATCATCGAAAGGTCTTCCAGAGGGATGGTGGTGTAGGGGCGGTGATCGCATCAGATGTAACTGATGGGACAGTGAAAAGTGGTGGCAACAACACATGACAGACTTCGATGGTGGTGCTACTCGAGCACCCAACCTCGAGCTCCGGGGCGAAAGCCTAGGCCAGACACGAGTGGTTGTACCTGACAATGGCGATGTTTCTTTTACAACATTACCTTGGTGAAGGCATAGCTCGGATATGTTCAGACTGATTCTTGACGGTGAAAACCTAGTTTCTGACGTTCTAGTTGGATCCGGCGCCGGCGGCGTCTGAGTGCCGCTCCCTTCTTCAAGGCGTTGCTGTTAAAGAACCACATCGTCCATGTGGTGTCATGAGATGGTTGGTACGAGAAACTCCAAAGACCAGGGAAGGAAAAGACATGAGTTCGAATATTCTATAAGTTTCCCAAAACATGAGCCAAAGTACAACAATCTTTTCAATTTCATTTTTTGGGATTTTTTTAAAGAATTATTGTTTCAAATGTTTTTCCAAAATTTCAAAAAATGTCATGTTTTCATGTAAATAAAATAAAAAATGTTCCTGTTTCAAAAAGTACTCATGTTTTTAAAGTATTCCTTGCAATTTCCAATTATATTTTAAATTCAAAAATAGTGTTTTCAAAATTTGTTCATGAATTCAAAAAATCTCCAGGTTTTCATAAAACTATTCAAAATTTTAAAATATTCAAATTATCAAAAATGTGTTCCGGATTTTATTTAAAAAAGTGAAATTTCAAAAAATGTTAATATTTTTCAAACTTATCTATAAATTTCAAAGCTTGTTGAGGTTTTCAAAAGAAACTGAAAACCCCAACTAAAAACTGAGTGCTACAATGTACCGGTTGCTACAATATTTACATGCGGGGATAGTGTAGGTGTGGGGTTAAAAACCGAGAACCGAGGTCTTGAGCCGAAATCACCAAGACCGAAACCCAAAAACCAAGGACCGGAGTTTATTCTATTGGCTAGGTTAGCGAACGGCAGAAACAGAAATTACTTCGGCAAATTCTGGCACTGGAGTCTGCTGACCGAATCCACAAAATAACTTCTTTTTAGTAACATCCATGAAATAACTGAAATACTTTAATATGTTAAGCACAACAAACTAGTAAGCCCAATAGCCCGTCCATGTTAATATATCACCCAACAACTACACAATGTTGTCTCAAAAAAGAAAACTACACAATGACGTTTTCCCAGAAATTTTCTCAGCCACAAGCACACATAGCACCGACACCTTATCCTGGATTTGCTCCATAGGTACGCGCAAATCGGCATACGACCCAAATGAGTAGGATACGAGTCTTCATGTTCGACCATGGATGAGACCCATGGGTGACCCGATTAGTGCTGGATCAGACATGGGTGCAAGTCTACGCTCATGGGTTACCCGATGGGCTACCCGATTAGCATGATATGTGGGTCATTTTGGCATACACGTACATACGGTGGTCTAATTTTATGCGCAAATTTTTTGTATGTAGATACAAGACACAAAACACAGAATTAGAAATAATAAAATGAAAAAGAAGAGTTGATTGGTAGGCATACTTAGCTGGCAATCCTCTTTGGCATGCAGGTCGCTAGCGATCACTCAGACACACCCCAGCTCCCCCGCACGCACATTATCCGGCCGTCCCAGACAAGCTTTCCTCTTTCTTTTTATTTTTTCTTTTCGGTTTTTTCTGCTTTTTCATTTAGATTCTTTCATTCCTTTTTTCATGTTCAGTTTTTCCTTATTTATTTATTTTCTTTTCTTTACTTACATCCGTAAATAAATTTCAAATTTTGTGAATATTTCTTTAATTCGAGTACAATTATTCAAGTAAGGAACATTTTCAACTTTGTGAACGTTTTCTATGTAATCACAATTTTTTTTCAAATTCGCAAAAAAATTGTAAAAATCACCAATATCTTTTTAAAATACTTACAAAAATTCAAATTCATGAATATTTTTCTTAAATTAGAGAATTCTTTTAAAGTCGCGAATATTTTAATAAAACTTATGAACGTTTTTTTGAATCAGCTAACATTTTTTGTGTTGACAAACATTTTTAAAAATTCAAGAACACTTTGTTTGAGATTTTTGTGTTGAAAACATGAACATTTTTTTGGAGTCATGAACATTTTTGAATTAGAAACAAAATTGAATGATTGAAATGTTTTTGTAATTCACGGATTTTTTTGTGAACATTGTTTTAAAAATTTCATTAACATTTATGCATCCGCGAGCATTTTTTCAAAATCTTCGACACTTGTTTGAATCTGTGAAAAAAAAATTCAATACTGAGAACCTTTTTGGAGTTCAAGAACATTTTTTGGACTTGTGAACATTTTTTTTAATTTAAAAATAGTTTTTCAAACTTGTTAACTTATTATGAACAAAATTTTGAACTCGTGAACATATGAATGAACATTGTTTTTGAAAATTAATATTTTTTTTGAAATCAAGATCATTATTTGAAATTAAGAAATATTCTTAAATCCT